>NW_027108420.1:779643-781286 GCF_000696795.3 Halyomorpha halys
GGAAGAATTTATGTCATTCACTAAATCCTTTTTAATTTGAAAGAAATATTTCTCTATTTAACACATTTTAACGTGTTAAACTAAAGATCATGAATATCCCTAACATAGCGGTTCTTCAACTAGGTAGAAATATCCTCAATTTTGTTCTCCTCTGGGGTTCTTGTACTATTAGGTATAAATTCGACTCATGTGGGTCAAAACAAGTCCAAAATGTGGTGCAAAGTAATCTAGTTTTATGGCACCGAAGGAACCCTATTCCACGCGACCCACTGGCACCCCTTACCCAGGCGTCTAAGTGAATACCCCGGGGCTCTGTAATTAGTGACCATCCGATAGGAGCGCCACAAAAACCGTATCTAAGCTAAGACTCAATGGCCGGCCTTGGCTCTGTAATTACGCAGATCATAATAATGGAATCCTCTTTGTAAAGGTACGGGGCTTCTATACCTGCCCTCGCCGCTGGTTATTAGTTATTACTGCACCCGGTTAAAGAAGCTTAAAAAAAAAAAAAAATGTGAAAGTCCGAGTTGTTTTTTCTTTAAAAGGATTTATCGATCCTCGGACGACTTCCAGGGAAGCCTCGACTTTCAAGATACTATCACGCAAAAGTCAAAATGTCGAATTGAGGTTAAGAAACCAGAGAGGTTGGCGTTTCTTATAAATTCACTTTTTCAGTAAGAGGAGCGGAGAGCGAGAGAATTTCAATTAGACTTTACTTTAATCATTTCTACTCAGAGGGGCATCATTTATATCAATTTACAACATATCCCTAATAGACCGTCCAATGACTTTCTATGAATAAAGCTATTGCGTCAGTTACCAAAACGTTAGAGCCGCAAAAGGAATTGGTGAGACAAGATCACAATTCGTTATGTTTGTTAAGATTCTCTTTTTTTGGGGATCCTTATGTAATATTTAAGCTTAATAAATGGTTAGATAGCTGTATTACAAAGTAATAAACTAATAAATTATAAACAATCCTAGAAAATAAAGAAGAGAAGAAAAACTTTATCCAAAAACAACAAATATGCTGCCCAAGGGTTGCTAGTTACACAGTGTACTTATTCAAATCTAATCAGACATTTTTTTATTCTTACAACATATAGGCATGACATGTAAACAGTATATATTAATAATATATATGATTTTTTATTTTTTGCTTCATCGCCTTGGCCCTTTTATCTTATTATCAATTTTTATACTTTATTATTTTTTTTTTGTTAATCCCTCTTTTTTTTTATATTTCTTCCCTTTCTATCATTTTTCATCCCAATGTGACTTTCCCCTTATTTCCTCCTGTTTAACATAAATAGAATACATTTAAAATACATATTCATTCTAAATAAATAAGAATAATACATCGGAACAGCTATAAATCAATTTATTTGGTCAAATATCATAAAAACGACTACTCCTACAAAGATGAACGTTATAAAAATTTTATATTAAATTTAACTATCTTTAATTTCAATGCTGGCAGACATCTGTACGTCCTATGGTTTCTGAAATAAAGTTTTTCAAAAACTTATTGTCCGAACAACTATAAATCAATTTATTTTTGGAAATATCATGAAAACTATTATTCCTACGAAGGTAAAGGTCATAAACTACTTTATAGTACGTTAAACTAGCTTTAATTTGAG
>NW_027108420.1:782116-789592 GCF_000696795.3 Halyomorpha halys
AGAGAGAGAAATACTTTATTTATTTATCTATGCTGCCTAAATACATTAGGTTGCTATCTCACACAGCATACTTATCAATCCGTAATCAGACATATATACATTACACATAGCTATATCTCGAGAACTATTAGACGTAAATAGCTCTATTACGGCTCATATTTTAGCAAATTTACTCTTCTTTAAATAATGATCTATTAGATTTTCTAGTGTTCTTGGTAGTTTTTAAGATATAGAGCTCCGAATGAAAAATTAATGTTTTAAATGTCTTGAAACAGCCGGCATTTTTTATCCCACCTGCCTAAACTTGGCAGAATCATCAGTTTTGACTAGTAATTGTACATAGTTTTCATTAAAGTAATCAAATATTTCATCAAATATCAAAAATAACTGCCTTTTGTTCTTCCTGGCTCTTGTACTAATAGCAGATTGTGACCGGTACGCGTCACTAAGATATAGGCTTTTAGGCTCGGATAGAATCGTAGAAAATGAGCCTTCCTCTATAGACTGGGCGTCCCTTTTAAATTTCATTAGAAAGTCAAAAAAGGGTTGATATAGAGGAATAAAAGTTAATAAGAGAGCCATTTTGTTGATCAGTCTTGGGGTTGGCAAAAAGGACCAATAGGCCCACTTTTCGGACTTGTCCCTCCCCCCACCATTACTAGTACCAGTACAGGGGCTCTTAATTTAGAAAATTTACTAAACTTTCAATTATGTTCTATTTGGTTTTCTAGTGTAGTTGGTAGTTCTAAAGATATGGAATTCTGATAGAAAAAATAATTTTTTCTTATCGTTTTGAAACTTCTGGAATTTTTTATTTCCCCTAACTATATTTGGCAGAACTATCAATTTAGACTTCGAACTATACTTATTTTTTCCTAATAAAAAATTAGGGTGAAATAACTGACTTTTTTCCTCAACCCAAGACAGAACCTCATGAGCCTGCAACCATAACGACGTACTAAAAGATACAAGACATAAAGAAATGAGCGTTGCTTTAGAAGTCCAGCTTGAACTTATTAACTGCAGCAATAACTGACCAACAATACAAGCCCTATATCCTGCCTCGCTTCTCTGACATGCAACCTTCGCATACCGTCTTGTCTGCCCACAATAATTAACTTTCAATATTTTGTTCTCAACAGCAATATACCTGGGAATTCACCTCGATCGCCGCCTTGCCTGGAATCATCACATTAACCTTATATCAATCCAAATCAATTTAAGTCAGCAATGCTATATCCCATCGTCAATATAATTTTTTTTTATTTTTATTTATTTATTGCTATTTACAACTGTACATTATAATACATTTAGTAAATCTGATCTAAGTTAAATTGGAGTGTTACAGGCGTGTAGAGATACTACCCATTGGTAGCACTCTAATGACATTTTACATTAGCTGGTCTCGTGGCCATCTTCTTTTCAGCCGGCTCGGAGGATTGTCAGGAATGAAGAGAATGCAAGATTGGAAACTAGAGGGTTTGAGTGGTTAGAGAGTTTATAATGGAAGGAGTGATATCTGGTTCGGGGTAGATCGATTACATAGGGAACATTAAGGTCTTTATGTATGATTTTATTTGTGACAAAGTAAGGAGCATTGAGGATTTTAGGAAAAATTTTGGATAGTATTGAATACGAGAGGAATTCGAACATTTAGTGGAGCCCCAAAGCTCAACTCCATATATCCAGATTAATATAAAATATAAATTAGAACCAGAAACTACTATTCTTATTTATAAAAAAAAATACTCAGGCCACTGCTGATGTACGGCTGTGAATTCTGGAGAACGGCATCCTTTACGAAAAGGAAAAGAATACAACAATTTCAAAGTTCTAAGAATCGCAGTGGATGCCCCTTGGTTTGTAAGAAATAGCCAATTGCATCAGAAGTTGAGTCAATAGAAGACTCCATCAAAAGACGGTTCGTAAAATTCCACTCCCAGTTACCGGCGGTTAAAGGAGCAGTAACTTAAATTAGGAACTTGGGGAATCCAACCTCACCTCGAAGACTGAAGCCCAGGCTGCTGAAGAAAATCCTTTTTACAGTATCGTTAAAATCGAATACCGGTTAATACTGATTTTTTGTCACAATTGAACGAGGTTTCTTGGTTCTTCCAAGTACATTCTTTGTATTATAGGATGTACACGTTCTGCAGCTTAGGTCAATATAAAAATAAAAAAGGGATGTGCTCATCAATTAACCAATTTAGAAGGCCCAATTAAAACCATGCCACTGAGCTTATAATTAACAGTCCAGGCTACTATAGGACATATATCTATTTCTATTTTTGTCATTACTAATATTTTATTTATTTTTCTCAAATTAACTTATTTTTCCGATTATAAGTCAGTTATTTCTTTTATTAAATCTATAAATGTCATTGTTAGAATCATTATTTTTTATCTCATTATTTTATTTTTTTAATTATATATATTTTTTTATAATTTATCGTTATTATTTACTATTGTTCAACATTTATAGCCTTGTAAATAGTAAGGGGTATCTTTTGCACAAGACTATACTCCCCCCCATAATCAATTGTTAAATAGAAATGTAATTGTTATATTAACCGTGTAAGGCCCATCAGCCTGATCTGGGATCGAATAAAAACTATAAAATGAATATTTTGTTCTTTTATTAAATGATCCTATTATGGAACTATAGTACAAATATTATATAATATTTAATATAGACAGACCGGGTTTAAAAATCAGTATATTAAGAAATAGTAAAATGGTGTGATTTGGGGAATATTTAGATGGCTTACTTCACAGTAGTGGAAAGTACATTTCCACTAACATAAAAAAAGTATACATTTAAGGGTCCCCCCCTCTTTTAGGAAAATTACAATTATAATTTTTTTTTTTGACTGAACAGATTTAGGTATAAAATCTAAATCTGTTCTGTAAAAAATTCTAATTTTCTAAAAAGAGAGAACTTCTAACTGTATTTTTCGTAAAGTAAGTGGAAATGAACTTAGTACTAGTATGAAGTCAACTTTTTTTTGTATGACCCATTCCTGACCATTGCTTACATATTGGAGGGAAGTTATCAACATAGTACCACCCTATTCTAATACCACGGTGGGGGGAGGGGTAAAGTTTTCATTTTGCGGGACCACCACAGAAATAAAAGTCAACCCCAGGGGCCTGCTTCATAATAAAGTACAAACTAATACTATTAGTCTTGTATATTTATCTTAATTCAATTACATATAATTGTACAATAGTAACTTGTACTTTAGTATTTTTTAATTCCTGTAATATCACTAATAGTCATCCCTATTATGAAAAAATAAGTATTAGTGTCAGTACTAAGTAGTTCGTATACTTGTATTATGAACCAATACTATCAGCTTTTAATATGAAACAGGGCCTAATACTCATCCCTATTATGAAAAAAATAAGTATTAGTGTCAGTACTAAGTAGTTCGTATACTTGTATTATGAACCAATACTATCAGCTTTTAATATGAAACAGGGCCTAATAGTCATCCCTATTATGGAAAAAATAAGTATTAGTGTCAGTACTAAGTAGTTCGTATACTTGTATTATGAACCAATACTATCAGCTTTTAATATGAAACAGGGCCCAGGCCAGATTCAAACCAGCGCCACTGCTGTTCCCAGGTGACCTACGCCTCAATTCCCTGAGCTACAGATGGCCCCACTACTGTAGGGGTATTCATGATGTGTTAAATGTAAAATATTTTACTAAGTTAAATGTTATAGGTATAGCATTGTGAGCAGCCCTATTTAAAGTCATGTTAAATGTTGAATGTATAAGAGCTCCTGGCGGATTTTTTGAGCTACTGGTTTTATAACCTTTCCTTCCAAAACTTCATGTTATTGTTTACTTCTAAATTTTCATCGAAGTAATTTATTACAGAATGCCTAAATTGAATGGAAAGTAGAAGTTGTGTAAAATTTTGGCTACTGAGTGTTTTTTTTATCTTTTAAGTTGTGAGGAAGAGAATTAAGATGAGCTAATTGACAACTGTCATTACATCATTATTACTGTCATCCATCGCGTTATTAGTTATAAAAACATCCAAATAAATACTAACACAATCAAAACACAAACTACGAGCTAGTAACTTAACACGACAATAAATAAAACATGACGATCCCAGCTGGTCTGTTGCGTGACGTTATTCTCCATTTAACAGACCTAGTAACAAACTCTCAACCATGTTATAAGTTACATAGTTTTAACATGGTAAAAGAAGGAATTATTTGTTCATTTAACATGAGTTTTTCCATTTAACACGCTTTAACATGTTAAACTAAAGATCATGAATACCCCAAGATCGAAGTAAACCATCGATTTATACCATTATATAAAGATAAAAAGTTTGGCCATGGTAATTTATAAAAACTACCAGTATGATTCGAAAAACTTCTGATTTTGTTAAATAACTCGTTTATTAAGTAAAGGATACAATCGAGTAGTAATAGTATGAGGAAAAGATCCTTTAGGTACGTTAACATAATTTCGCCATGAAGATACTATTGAAGGTAAAACTTTGAAAGTTGTGGGAAAATTTTAATAACGATATTTGTTAATCCTTAACTCCCCTAGAGTGTTGTCTGAATCATTCCTGGTCTTGCCGTTCACTGATTTTATTAATTTTGATTTAATTATTATTAAATTAAATATTAATAAAGACACAAATCTAATTAATAATACAATCTGAAAAAAAAAATCTTATAACAAGAGGACAATAGGCCATTGAAATAGAATTTTGCTAACGGTTCTTGCCATTATTTTCTTGCTAGGTTCTACAGGCTATATAAGAAACTTAATAAAAACTGGTTTAGATGACAAAAGCACATATAGTCCTAGAATATATTTTTAGAGTATCAGCCATCACATTCTATGCAGCTGGGATAAAAAATTACGGTGGATGAATACGAAACAAAGCAAGGAACGGAGTAAAGAAACGAAAAAAATATTGAGTGATTCTGATTTTCATTAATATTGTTTGGGTTTAAGTAGGGATTTATAATCTATATCTTCCAACTCGGCAGACGACAAGAAGTTTGTAAATATCTCAACATTTTTCTTAAATTTTAATTCCACCCACATTACCTTAAAGATTATATCCAAACGAATAAAAATCTACAAACCTTCTCTAAAGTTGAGTAAATTTGGTAGGAATTCAGCTTTTAAACAGCTCTATACGTTTTACAGAAGAAAAAACTTTCCAAACAGAGCATTCCCCCCTCCTCCAAAAATGAAAAATTATCATTTTTTTAATTTTTTTTTTTTTAAATGTGATCTATTTCTACGTAGATTGTTACTATAAGGAACTTCTATTAGAATTTAAAAAGCTTTATTTCGTGTACGTACAGACGTGTGTATATCTAATAGTTCCGGATATATCAAAGTTTTCTCTAGATGATGTATTTTCGCCAAATTAAATATAATGTTAAAATATTTTAACAATATAATATGTACATATTTTTAACTTAATGGTATAATTATTAACAGTATAATAATAATTATTATCAATGAAGTTAGTGAAATGGTCAGGCACTTTTATCAATCCGAAGCACCACAAAAAAAATAATTGACTAGGTTTTGAAAAATATTAACAAATTAATTGACGATGGTCTAGGTTCTACAGGCTATATAATTTAATAAAAACAGGTTTAGATGACAAAAGCACATATGTTCAATCAAGTCTGGGAGCCCTAGAATATATTTTTAGAGTAACGTGTATTTTTGCTGGGATGAAACAAAGCAAGGAAGAGAGTAAAGGAACGAAAAAATTGAGTGATTCTGATTTTCATTAATATTGTTTGGGTTTAAGTAGGGATTTATAATCTATATCTTCCAACTCGGCAGACGAAAAGAAGTTTGTAAATATCTCAACATTTTTCTTAAATTTTAATTCCACTCACATTATCTTAAAGATTATCATCCAAACGAATAAAAATCTACAAACCTTCTCTAAAGTTGAGTAAATTTGGTAGAAATTCAGCTTTTAAACAGCTCTATACGTTTTACAATAGAAAAAGACTCCGAACAGGACAGTCTCCCCTCCTCCAAAAATGAAAAATTATCATTTTTTTAATTTTTTTTTTTGTAAATGTGAACTATTTCTACGCAGATTGTCTACTATAAGGAACTTCTATGTGAATTTAAAAAGCTTTTTGTGTACGTACAGACGTTTGTATATCTAATAGTTCCGGATATATCAAAGTTTTCTCTAGACGATGTATTTTCGACAAATTAAATATAATGTTAAAAATATAATATGTAAATATTTTTAACTGCATGGTATAATTATAAAGAGTATAATAATTATTATTATAACAATTATCAATGAAGTTAGTGAAAAAATGATCTGGCACTTTTATCAATCTGAAGTACCACAAAAAAATAATTGACTAGATTTTGAAAAATATTAACAATTTAATTGACGATAATTAAAGAAACTGAGGGAGGGATGATATAACTTTTTTTTAAAAATAAAAAAGGACATATTTAAAATACTATTAGTACATATTATTTTAGAATCAGGTGCGGTGCGCTCAACACGACTTTTACTTACCATATGTCAAAGGTTTTTTTAGATGAGAAAAAAGGATGTCAATTTAATTCCTACCGTTGACAAAGCCGTGTACGTAGGAATAAGATCTGAGGAGATTGGAAACGCAAGGCTATCTTGTGTTTTCTTTTCTCTATTTGTCATTTAGTTAATAGTTAAATTCGTTCATAAAATAAAAAAAAATTGTACCGCTTCGACCCATGAGGGGTTAGGGGTGCAGTACTTAAGGAAGTAATGTTACTATACCAACGGTTGTGCAAGGCGGTGATTTGGTCAGAATCACGCTAGATCACCAGATTTTTACCTAATTAAGAGTAAGAACTTTATGAAGCTAAGTAGACACCAAAGGGCTCCGTAAATAAATATCCGTTATTTAATAAGACTTTTTTTTTATTGATAGATTTATTTATTGATAGATATTACAATCTGCCACACAGTTGTGGGCAATAGGTAATAGTGATGAATGATCTCATACATACTAATAAAAAAAAAAAAAAAAAAAATAAAAAAATCTCTTAAAATATATACAAACAAAAGAATAGACAAGATGAACATAATCAAACTATCTATATGAAAAATAAATAAATAAAATAACATAATGATACAAGAATATATGCAATATTTACACAATCCACCTGAGGGTCCCTGAGCCCACTCTATCGCCCACGTGTGAGAGGTAGAGCAGTGCTCAAAAGATCCCAGCGCATCCCTCTCGCCGCATCACTGGTAACGAGCCAGTGGAGGCTGAGCAAGTGCGCTAAAGCCGCAAACACTCAACTTGAGTGGAGAATCTGACCATTGCCAAAACTCCAATTGTCCATTGTTATTTTAATAAGTCTCTTGGCTACTGCCGTTTCAACCTTCTAGGTGGGCTGTAGGGATGGGTGGAACTAGATAAGGTTTGAACCAAAGGATTAGG
>NW_027108420.1:789747-794411 GCF_000696795.3 Halyomorpha halys
GCATTAACTATGGTTTTAAGTATTTTGGAATGAAAGGATTGGATACGTTTGATGTTCGACGGTTTAGCTGTTCCCCAAAGTTCAAGTCCGTAGGTTCAGATAGGTCGGAGAATAGTCTTATAAATTAGTAGTTTCTTTTCTAGTGAAAGATGAGAGGTCCGGCTGAGCAGTCGGTATAGTTGGCTGAATCGTCTATTGAGTTCCTGTCTTTTGAGTCTAGTATGTTGGTTCCAGGTGAGTTTTTTGTCCAAAATGAATCCAAGTTAATAAGACTTAACAATGGGAGATGGTTAATTATTTCAAATACATAAAATTAAAGTTACTTCAGATAAATTTCTTTTCGAAATTCGGCATTTAAACCCTTTCTAATTAAATGTGAAATTTCAATTTCGTCTGATTTTTCGTTTTTGAACTAGGCCATGTTATTTAGACTTGGAGGACTCAAAACGTGTATTTTTGTCGAAAATTTGAATTAAAAATTTTTCAAGATCGCAGTACTTCCGCTTATATATTCCATATATAGGTAAGTAAAAATAAAAATTACGTACTGAACGGATCTGGCAATATCCATTTAAGTTTCAATCATCACTGGACTATGTCTGAATTGGAAAAGATCTTCAATAGAGGGGACCTCAATTACATCTCAAGAATCTTTTGTTGACAAGTAGATACTTTTGTACAAAATCTCACAAAATGTGCTAGTTTCATAAAAGCGCCTGAAATTGGAAAACGGCGTGAAACCACAATTATAGCAAGTAGGTTGGTCGATGTACGACATGACATCTTATGAGAGGAGATCCTAACACAAAAAAATGGAAATTCTTCCTGGCCGAACCCGCCCCACTAAAACCCACAGGAAGCAACGGTCCTATAACACATTTAAAATATTTGCTTAAGACGGGAATAGAAGACTTAAGATGATTTAATCGAGCAATATTTAAAAAGTACCTGAATTAGAAAACTTGCCCCCATTGCGAAAAAAGAGTTCTGTGTAAGAATGTTGCATCAATTTCCAATAAAACCTTCCAATAATGGTGTATACGTGAAATAAATTATTTGATGCGTTAGATACAGTAAACATCGGTTTATTTATATATTTTTTTAACTATGGAAATAATTTGCAGAATTATTCACGCCTAAAAAAAAGAAAGACAAAATAAATTTGTTTATTGTTTTAATTCGTACTGACTAGGCCTGAAAATTCTAAACTTATAAATATTTATCGCGTATTCTCCAGTATTTATAGCCGCCATTCTTCTGAATCCTTCTTTTACCTTTCATCGTACATTTTGTTAGGGAGGGCTTTCTTTGAATGCTTTCTGTTCTTTGAAACGCCGTTTCCGCTTCCCGAATTAGATGTTAGTCAACCGTTTGCAGACTAAAATACCTTTTATTGGCCTCATTGGTTTACTTGAAGTCTAACAGGCCAGTAATAGCAAAGTTTCTTTGGAAAAGAGCCTTTCTTAATCGAGATGTATTTAGGTTAAATGATTTATGAATAGGCCGAAATTCCATTCAAAGAGGCTAAATGAGACACCTAGATAATAAAAAAGGATGCGACTGCTTAATTGTAGTAACAGTGCAATAAGTAATTAAACTAATACAAATGATATATACTTTCTAATGAACCTATTAAAACAAAAGAAAAGAGATTGTTAAAGAGCAGTACAACTATATATGGTGCAAGAGCCGGGAAGAAAAAAATTCAGTTATTTCACCTCAATTTTTTATTACGTTAATGAAAAATATGTGTAATTACTGGTCAAAATTGATGAGTCTGCCAAGTATAGGTAGGCGAAATAAAAAACGGCGGCTGTTTCAAAGCGATAAGAAAAAACTAATTTTTCATCCGGAGCTCTATATCTTAAAAAGTAGGAACAACACAAGAAAACCTTGTAGTTAATTTGCTAAAATATAAGCCCTAATAGAGTTATTTACCTTTAATAGTTTTCGAGATATAGCTTTTTAAAAAAATGTTGTATGAGACGTACTAAAAGATCAGTAGTTAGTGAATTTTTTTGAAAAATCTCTAAAACCATTCGACGTACAGATGTCAATTAGCACTCAAATTAAAGCTAGTTTAATGAGCTATAAAGTAGTTTATGGTGTTTATCTTCGTCGGAGTAATAGTTTACATGAAATTTGCTAAAATAAATTGATTTATAGTGATTCGGCCAAATTTTCATTTGCCAAATTCATATTCATATGTGAATATCATAAAAACTACTACCCCTACGAAGATAAGTGTGATAAACTACTTTATAGTAAGTTAAATTTACTTTATTTTTAGTGTTGGCAGACATATGTACGTCTTGTGGATCTAGATATATTTTTTCAAAAATCTAACATTTTATACGAACAACTAGAAATTAACATTTTGTGAGTTTATTTAGTCAAATATCATAAAAACTACAAATCCTGCAAAGATAAACATAATTAACTATTTTGTAGTAAATTTAACTAGCTTTAATTTAGGCGCTGGGAGCAAGTCCAATGGTTTCTGAAATGAAGTTTTTCATAAATCAAACTTATTCCCCGGACAACTATAAATCAATTTATTTCAGTTATTTCACCTCAATTTTGTAATACATTAATGAAAAATATGTATAATTACTGGTAAAAATTGATGAGTCTGCCAAGTATAGGTTGGAGAAATAAAAAGTAGCGGCTGTTTCAAAACGTTAAAAAATTTATTTTTCATTTGGAGCACTATATATTTAAAACTACCAACAGCACTAAAAAACTTAAGAGTACATTATTTAAAGTGGCATAAATTTGCTAAAATATGAGCCCTAATAGAGCTATTTACTTTGAATAGTTCCCGAGATATAGCTTTTTAAAAAGCAACATTTCATAAAAATGTACTGAAAGGTCAGTAATTAGTGAATTTATTTTGATAAATCTATATCTTCATCGTAAACCTACTTACTGCCCTGCAGTTTCATTTAATGATGTTACTCTTACCCCTGTCGAACAGATCCGCTACCTTGGACTACATTTGGACAAACGATTAACCTGGAATCCTCACACCAGACTGAAAAGACAGGAAACTGCACGTCGATTTCGACTATTACAGCACTTACTAGACAAACGGTCTAAACTTCCAACTCATTACAAAAGACTGATCTACATGACTGTAATAAGGCCAATCTGGACATATGGAGTTGAGCTTTGGGGCTCCACTAAACCTTCGAATTCCTCCCGTATTCAATCCTAACAATCCAAAATCCTTTGTAAAATCCTCAATGCTCCTTACTTTGTCTCAAATAAAATCATACATAAAGACCTTAATGTTCCCTATGTAACCGATCTAGCCCGAACCAGATATCACTCCTTCCATTATAAACTCTCTAACCACTCAAACCCCCTAGTATCTTATCTTGCATCCTCTTCCATTCCTGACAATTCTCCGAGGCGCCTGAAAAGAAGATGGCCACGAGACCAGCTAATGTAAAATGTCATTAGAGTGCTACCAATGGGTAGTTTCTCTACACGCCTGTAACACTCCAATTTAACTTAGATCAGATTTACTAAATGTATTATAATGTACAGTTGTAAATAGCAGTAAATAAATATTAAAAAAAAAAATTAATTTATGGAGATAAGAGGAAAAATAGTTTTCCAGGTTGAAATCCAGTTACTACTATAGACGTGTTATATACCGTTGAAAATTCAAAGATTTTAGTTAAAAAATAATTTGACGTACGTATTTTTTTTTTTAAAGCAATAATAATATTTTATATTCCACACTTGGAATCCGGTCTTAAATTTTTTAAATTAAATATTTTGATTGAAATCGGCGAGGTCACATTTCTTTTACGGTACAATTCAAATTCATGATATTGTGGTGGGATTTAGTGGATAGAATTTAAAATATATGTAATCTAGTTCTGTGTTATTGTTTCGTACGCTTGTCAATATCTGATTATCACATTGCAGCACGTTTGGGTTTTGGGTTGGATCGGTATCATATGCACATAAAACCATCACATTGCACGTAATTAAATAAAATTATATGTATATAAAAAATAATCACCCGCACAAAATACCATCACCTCTTGCACAAGAAATCATGTGGTAAATTGTAGTCAATTTTCAACTGTTTTATAACTTGATATTTAAATATATATATTTGGGATATGTGTGTTCCAGGTAGAATCATCAAGGGGACTCCTAGGAATATTGTTCTGGTTCTGGAAATTCTTCCAGTTGCCTTCCTTTGGAGGGAACTTAAGTGACGATACTAAACCCGAGCAAGACCAGGTACTGGTTAAACAATATTAACCTAACATATACCTGGGTTCGCTTTAATATATAAATAAAAAATAAAAAATTATTTATGAGATCTATGTCGAGCGGTTTAACACAATGGCTTCTAAATGTTTGGTTTAAGGAAATCCGGCTTATGTTTTAACAACTAACAGTATATGTTTCTAAATGCAGCATATTAATTAAATGTAAAGTCGAGAATAAAAGAAAAAAGTTAAGTCGTATAAAGGAAAATCTACAAACATATATAGGCGTGCTACAGAATAAATCCAAAAACAGGAAAATGATAGTGGCACATCTAACGAAATTTTTTTTTTTAATTTTACGTATTCTAAAGATTGTACCGCAGACTGCGGTTACCTTTTGATGACCCTACTGGCATTAGGGCAGTCTAT
>NW_027108420.1:798988-799851 GCF_000696795.3 Halyomorpha halys
AAAGTATTTTTGAATTCAGTAAAAATTATGTACGTATTTGAAGAAAGCGACTAAATTTATCAAACACGTATCTAAAAATAATTAAAGAATTAAATATGTGGGTCATTTATTATCAGGTCATTTCCCGAATATATTAGAGCTTTAAAATATATATATATATATATATAATGACCTGGAGAACTTGAATTTAATATTTCGTGAAAATAAAAATATCTTCTTCAAAAACTGAAATGAACAGAGCTGTACTTACTCTATGGGCCATTTCTTCTTAGGCCTATAGCCTAGGGATTAATAGTATTTGATACTATAAATATCTGATACTGTTCAAGTTTAATAAAAAGTAATGATTTGGACTATTATTATTTTTATGACGGGTTCCGTTTAAAGGAATTTGAGATCTAATAACATTAACAAAATAGATTAATGGGGTAATAAATAAATAAACCAAAGAAATTAGTCTGAATTTTATTTCTGTGTGATTTCATCCTTTTTGACTCAACAATAGTAGACTCTTTGGACAATAGACTTCAGTTGTGAAACATTTAAAATTTGATAAAAAAAAAAAAAATTTATTTACGATAATTGATAAAAACTATTGACGATCATAACTTTTGACAAAAAAAATAAATAAATAAAAAATATCCCAAAAACTATTGAGGATCATAATCAACATATGATAAAAAAAAAAAAAAATCCTCAAAACAATTGACGATCATAATCAACTTTTGACAAAAAAATCCGAAAAACTTTTGAGGATCATAATCAACATTTGATTAAAAAAAATATCCTCAAAACTATTAACGATTATAATCAACTTTTGAAAAAAAAAAATCCCCAAAACTATTGACGATCATAATCAACAT
>NW_027108420.1:799901-801291 GCF_000696795.3 Halyomorpha halys
TAACTATCATAATCACAATTTGATAAAAAAAAAAAAATCATTCCAAAAACTATTGACTATCATAATCACAATTTACTAAAAAAAAAATTATCCCCAATACTTTTGACGATCATAATCAACATTTGATAAAAAAAAAAATTATTCAAAAATCTTTTAACTATCATAATCACAATTTGATAAAAAAAAAAATCATTCCAAAAACTATTGACGATCTTAATCACAATTTGATTTAAAAAAAATTATCCCAAAAACTATTGACTGTTATAATCACAATTTGTTAAAAAACTAATTAGCACAAAACCTACTAAGCATCATGACCACATAACCAATATATATAAAAAAATAGTTATTAAGAAATATTATTTCGGTGTTAAAAAGGTATGATAATTTAAGATATCTAATATATACATTGATTTAGTATAAAATAACAAATAAACGAACTATATATACCCATATGAAGGACTGAATCTGCAAAACTCATATAGCCAAACCACGAAAAACTGCTTCTTGCGCTAAAAATAAATAAACTTAGCTTATAACGAAATGTTTTTTGTAGATTTTGTACAACTTAAGAACTCTTTATTTAGCTTGTTTATTTTTAATGGCGGTGAAACGTTTTCATTGTGTTCCTGAAATTTTAAACAGTGATGTATATAACAAGGAGGGATACCTAACACAATTTGTTATTATTACAGTTTTAACCATAACCTATTAATTTTTGAACCAATATACACTAATTACTAATATATACTAATGCAATAAACATGTAAAAATTTGTTTGACATTTCCAACTATGCTGTAAGTCTTTCTTAATCGGCACTCCGGATTACCAGAAATTTATCTTGTCAAGATTTTTTAACTTCGACTCATTAAAATATTAACAACTCTTTGAACCTTAATTATTAAGATCACTACTTATTATAATAAAAACTTTCTTATTATTATATTGGATTTTTATATTAAAGAATCCTCCTAAGCCTGAACTACTACGGAGGGTCTGGTACGGTCAGTATGCTAAACATTTTTTTGCGAGAGGAAGCCCATGTGGTCTTGGAAGTACAAGATCCACGAGACTCCACGTCAGCTCTTAACGAATTTTATATTTTAATTTCAAACGAAATTTATAATCATTGCATATTATTGAATTTTCAATAGAGTCTTGTAGTTTTATTCTGTATGTATAATGGAGACCTCTTTATAACGAAAAACCCTTAAGAAGGAAATTTTATTACATCTAATAAGCTATTTATCGTAGCAACCCAATATATGTGGGTATCTATATTTCTGTAACGTATTAAATTTATCAAATACGTATCTAAAAATAATTAAAGAATTAAATATGTGGGTCATTTATTATCAGGTCATTTCCCGAATATATTAGAGCTTTAAA
>NW_027108420.1:803326-803637 GCF_000696795.3 Halyomorpha halys
TATTTTGATTTTGTAATTTTTTATACTGCTCTATTTGGGCATATAGTGTAATTTATATAAGCAAATATTGAAATATATATATATATTTTTTGTAGGTCTTGAGTATATATTCGACGCATTCTACAGAAATTTTGAAAGTATTTTTGAATTCAGTAAAAATTATGTACGTATTTGAAGAAAACGACTAAATTTATCAAATATGTATCTAAAAATAATTAAAGAATTAAATATGTGGGTCATTTATTATCAGGTCATTTCCCGAATATATTAAAGCATATATATATATTTTTTGTAGGTCTTGAGTATATATT
>NW_027108420.1:803973-809853 GCF_000696795.3 Halyomorpha halys
TATTTTTTGTGGGTCTTGAGTATATATTCGACACATTCTACAGACATTTTGAAAGTATTTTTGAAAAATTATGTACGTATTTGAAGAAAACGATGGTTGAGATAAAATGTCACTAATATTCATTGAATTATATTTTATAAATTATATAAAAATCATGGCGGCCTGTTTGTAGGTTGTAGGGCTTAGTAATGGAAGCATAGATGGGAGGATTGCGTTAAAACTGATTTGGTGGAATTGGGTTTGGAGGGGCATCACTGGAAGGATGTATGCAGAGAGAATTTGGTGGTATCGGCATCGTACCTTCGGGTTCATTAGGTCTTCATTATTACTATTATTATTATTATTATAAAAAATATGTTGATTTTTTTCGAACTTACGAGGTCGTACAGAATGATACCAATTTTTTGTTTATTATATTTTCATCCATCTTAAAGAATTATAACGTACAAAATTTCCTTCTCCGTTGTTGCCCATTATGTAAACTCAGTAATAGATTATATGTTTAAAGATGATTTTTAATAGCGAATAACCTCGTTAAATAAAGCGGATCCAAAAAAGAAATTTATTAATCTATTAATATTAAAAATAAGATCTAGTTCGATGAACTTTAAACTGTTGATAAGATTTGCCGAAATATAATCTCGCTTTGCCTCCATGCGTATAGCGTATAGGCCTAAGATTATCTGTTATTTTTTTTAACCTACTGGCAATCTATGGCGGTCCATTAACCCAATGAATTCCTTAAGAATAATATATATAACAATTCGGGAACCAATGTAAATAATTCACTACTGTCAACTATAAAACCATAGATTAATTTAGTAATATGAAGTTTATCATACTATAAGGAAAACTTGGTTAATATGTGACCTTGATAAGTGACTCGTTTGAAGTCCTTTTATTAGAATTAAATACGTGATATTTCAATTTTATTCGATAGTATTTATAAATTTTTCATTGTTAATTATACAATATATATATGATTTCGAAATTCTAACTGCACAAACCTATATGGACCTATTAATACTACAAGAGCCTAATTTAATTACTTCATTCCAATTACTACTTTAATAAAAACTATGAATAATTACAAGTCGAAATTTACGGGTATTCCAGCTTTAGTTAGGGAGACTAAAAATGTGGTGTTTCAGAACATTACAAAAAAAAAAATTCATTTGAAGCTATATATCTTTAAAACTACCAACACCACTTGAAAACCTAATAGATCAGCATTTAAGGTCATTTATTTTGGCAAATATCATAAAAACTACTTCTACGAAAATGAACCACATAAACTACTTAGTAGTATATTAAACTAGCTTTAATTTGAGTACTAATAGACATTTGTACGTCAGATGGTTTTTGAGATATAGATATTTCAAAATAAATTTACTTACTAAAAATCTTTCAGTACATTTTTATGAAATGTTGCTTGTTAAAAAGATATACCTCAAATACTATTGAACGTAAATTGCTCTATTAGGGCTCATATTTTAGCGAATTTACTCTACTTTAAATTATGTTCTTCTAGGTTTTCTTGTATTGTTGGTAGTTTCAACGTTATGGAGCTCCGAATGTAAAATACTTTTTTTTTTTTTAACATTTTGAAACAGCCGCCATTTTGTATGTCCCCTAACTATACTTGACAGACTCATCAATTTCTTGTACTATGAGTTCTTCCCTCTCTTAGCCTATATTTCAACTCTGCCGGCCATCTTTAACTTAAGTAACCTACTTGCCAAAGCTCCACCCAGGAGGTTCTGCGTTAACTCGTCAAGCTATGCATGATTCCTAACAACCTCGTTAAGACCTTGTAAATCAAAGGGATTTCTAATATTAATATTTAAGATTTAAACTGTAGTATGCTTATTTTCATCAACGGCCTATTAAACACAAATTTGAGGAATGCAGGAATAATTTGCCAAGTTAATTAATAAAATCTTTTTTTTAATTCTGTGGATATGACAAAGCAAAGAGATATTAACATTTATACTCAAATCTCAGGGGTTCCGCAATTATGGACATTTTTGTAAAAAATTGGTGTTAGGCAACGGAAATTAGCCACATTGAAGATATTTGGCACTACATCAATTTGAACTAACAGGAACATGTTTCACCTCACTCAGATTACCTAGAACTATCCTTTTTCTCTGATGAAATCTTCAAAGCAAACGTAGACCTAATCTCTGGATGCCCGTCTAACGAAACGAGGTCAGACGCGCAGACGGACAAAAAAAATCTCCGGAAGCCACCAGCTTGAAAAAAATTTAGTTTAAGACCTCTAGCCCCTTCGTCGCTGGAAGGATAGAGGTAATGGAATTCGAATCGTTGTCGGCTGATGTCATCGGGATAATTATTCCAACACCTTCAAACAATTAGCGAATGGTTGTAATGTGTTGTTAGAAAACGTCCGGCAGCCTGATAAAATATTTTTACTGAAAAATCTACCGTCCCAATTACGGTACCGGGGAGTAAAAACACTTAAACTTGTATCTTCGTCTTGTTTCCATCTTCAATAATTTAAAATAAAATAAGATCTTATTACTAATTGGAGAAGTTTGTGCCATGACACAAATTATGTGTTGTAGATTTACTATGTTGCAATCCTACAACATAAAACGAAGAGTCTTCTAAATTGTATATCTCTTAGTTCTATATAAGATTATTAAAATACTCTTCAAAAACTTTATATGTTTTTTAAATTAGTAATAAGTTCATAATGAGGTGTAGATAGTTGACCGTAGATTAATGATTGGAGAAGTTTGTCGGGGGGTGCGGTCAGCAAAGAACAACATAAATAAACAAAACCATATTTATTTATTATGGTATATGGTATATTTAATATTAGTATTATTATTAGTATATTTAATATGGTTTTGTTTATTTATGTTGTTCTTTGCTGACCGCACCCCCCGACAAACTTCTCCAATCATTAATCTACGGTCAACTATCTACACCTCATTATGAACTTATTACTAATTTAAAAAACATATAAAGTTGTTGAAGAGTATTTTAATAATCTTATAAAGAACTAAGAGATATACAATTTAGAAGACTCTTCGTTTTATGTTGTAGGATTGCAACATAGTAAATCTACAACACATAATTTGTGTCATGGCAACCGATAATAGTCTATCTTCTTACGACAGAAAATTTCTCAATCATTCGTACGGACATGACAGATTCGTACAGCCTGTTGTAACCAGGCAAGGCAAACGTCGAACCCGATACCATTACGACCGGGTCACACATTCAATTACCCATACATATAATGTATATATATTATTAATAATGTATATACAAATATGATATGTATATTTTAATAGATACATATACCTTATAAATATATAATATTTGTACATTATTAAATATATGAATTAGCCATAATTTGGCAAATTTGTAGCAACACCTTAACATTTCAAGCAAATACATATTCAACAAAAATCTGCTTAAATAATATTAAAAAAAAAAAAAGTTTCACTCTGTGTTTACTCACAATTCCGCCGAGAGTTTATCCTCATTGGGAACGAAGTCGGAGCCATGACTGAAAAAATATGAAAACAAAAAATTAGTGGGTTCTTCAGAGAACGGTAAGAGCACTTATGGTTACAGTAAACAGACTAACTTAATGTTAGTACACACACAATTATTTATGTATAGTAATTAACTAAATAATTCAAGAAAAATCCTCTATGAATTTTGAGCCTCGAAATTATAGGCCTTTAAAAACCTTATGGTAAGGTCTCGTATCTGAAAATTTTGCTATTTTGTCGCATTTTAACATAGTTTTCTATACTATAGGGGTATTCAAGAAGTTGTGTTAAATGTAAAATGTTTTAACATGTAAAATTTTATAAGTATAGGATTGTGAGCAGCCCAATTTCAAATCATGTTAAAGGTTAACTGCATAAGAGCTCCTAGCGGATTTTCTGAGCACCTTGCATTATAACCTTTCCTTTCAAAACTTCATGTTACTTTTTACTTCTAAGTTTTGATTAAAGTAATTTATAACAACATAGCTAAAGTGAGTGAAAAGTGGAAATTATGTAAAAGTTTGGCCACTGAATGTCTTGTTGAACTTCTGACTTGTGAGAGAG
This sequence comes from Halyomorpha halys, assembly GCF_000696795.3. NCBI lineage: Eukaryota > Metazoa > Arthropoda > Insecta > Hemiptera > Pentatomidae > Halyomorpha > Halyomorpha halys. Next base: position 808,071 of record NW_027108420.1, read on the forward strand.
AGAGAATCAAAATGATGTAATTGACAACTGTCATTACATTATAATTATTGTCATACATTGCTTTATTAATTTTAAAAACATCCAAAACAATACTGACCCAATCAAAACAAACTACGAGCTAGTATGACGAGCTCAGCTGGTCTGTTGCGTGACGTCATTCTCCATTTAACAGACTCTAAACCATGTTATATCATTTTAACATGATAAAAGAAGGAAATATTTCACCATTTAACATAAGTTTTTCCGTTTAACACGCTTTAACATGTTAAACTAAAAATCATGAATGCCCCTTATGTTATTTTGGCTTTGCCAAAAAATATTATTTATTAAATACCAGATCAGCTTGGTTGGCCTTACATGGTTAATGTAAGTGGTAAATTTTTTTTTTAACAATTGATTATAAGAGGAGGGATATTGTCTGATACAAAACACCCCTAACTATATACAATTTTATAAATAAAAACAATTAAGATAAAATAAATAGATTAAACTAATAATTCTTAATAGAAAATAAAATAAAAGTTAATAACAAAAACAATGACATTTATGGATTTAGCAAAATAAATAATTGATTTATTATTAATGGAAAAAAAAGAAAGTGAATTTAAGGAGGAGATGAAGAGGAAATAAAGAAATTAAGATAAAATAAAATTTTAGAGTAACAATAACAAAACTGACAGATATAGAACTTATAACAGGATATCCTGCAGCAGCCTGGACTTCAGTCTTCTGGTTGTGGTTGGGTTTTCTCAAGTTGTAGGTCACTGCTTCTTTAACTGTAACGGTAACTAGGAGTGGAAGTTCATGAACCTTTTTTGATGTAATCCTCTATTGTCTCTATTAGTAATTCCCGATGCAATTGGCTATTTCTTACGAACCAACCAGCGTCAACTGCAATTGTAACGACTTTATTTTGAAAAGAATGCAATTTTTTCTTTTAAGTAAAGAATGCCGCTCCCCAGACTTCACAGCCATAAATCAGTAGTGGCCTGAGAATTGTTTTAAAAATAAGAATAGTTGTTTCTGGTTATAATTTTGATTTTATATTTAGGATAGGATATAGCATTTAAATTAGAAGAGGTTCAAGAAATTTAGAAAAAAAATATTCCAAGAAACAAACCTACTTTTCAAAAACTAAACTTTTTATACTAAATTTTGTTGATATTGACTTGGCCAAAATACATTTTGTTAGATAAGTTAAAACACTTTTTCCAATTCTAAATTAACGCCTGTAAGATTCGATCTAAAAGTCACAAATATTGGTTGATGGGATAACCAATTATGGTGAATTCATTTATAGGTGTTTGAGTGTAAGAAATCACCCTCATCAAAATTATTAGACTAATTTCATTTGGAAGGGTTTTCTCACAGGTTCCACCACATTGCGGGGCTGGTTCGATTCTAGCCTGGGCGGGTTGGCTTTAATTTCGTTTCGCCCCCCCACGGTATGAAAACTCGACCTTCCTATTCTGGTTAGAATAGGATGATGGCAACGTATAGGATAACCTACACAGATTTAATAAAGTGACTAGAAAGGGTGGTAAATAAAAAAAAAAAGTAAATTTAATATCGAGGTTGAAGAAAATCGATTTACCATTTGCTTCATTGGAGCGCGGAATGTACTGCTCGGGAGTCTTTCTTGATGTAGAACAGGCTTTTGATCGAGCAAGGCACCCAGGACTGCTATACAAGATCCGTAAATTCCTACCCCCTACATACTTCCTCATTATCCGTTCTTATCTCTCCGACAGATTATTTCAAGTAAATTACAACGGCGCTTATT
>NW_027108420.1:809903-813767 GCF_000696795.3 Halyomorpha halys
AGTAAATTACAACGGCGCTTATTCATCCCTATTCCGTCAGTCTGTAGGTGTACCTCAGGGTAGTATCCTTGGTCCTATTCTTTATACAGTTTTCACAGCTGACATTCCAACCCATCCTAACACAATCCTCACCACGTATGCCGATGACACATATCTATTGTCAGTGAACAATGATCCTTACATTGTATCCGAAACCCTCCAATCCCACATCACCACCCTTGAAGACTGGTGCCAAAACTGGAGGATTAAAATAAATCCCAACAAATCACCTTTACCCTTCGTCGTGAACCTACCGACTGCCCTACAGTCTCCTTCAAAAATGTTGATCTTATCCCTGTCTAACAGATCCGCTACCTTGGACTACATCTGGACAACCGACTAACCTGGAATCCTCACACGAGACTGAAAAGATAGGTAACCGCACGTTGATTCCGACTATTACAGCACTTACTAGACAAACGGTCTAAACTTCCAACACATTACAAAAGACTGATCTACATGACCGTAATAAGGCCAGTATGGACATATGGAGTTGAACTTTGGGGTTCCACTAAACCTCTGAATTACTCTCGTATCCAATCATTATATTCAAAATCCTTCGTAAAATCTTCAATGCTCCTTACTTTGTCACAAATAAAATCATACATAAAGACCTTAATGTTCCCTATGTAACCGATCTAACCCGAACCAGATATCACTCCTTCCATTACAAACTCTCTAACCACTCAAACCCCCTAGTTTCTAATATTGCATCCTCTTCTATTCCTGACAATTTACTAAATGTATTATAATGTACAGTTGTAAATAGCAATAAATAAATTAAAAAAAAAATCATTTGAACTAAGTTGTTTCAGCAATAAAAGTCCAGGCCATTTGATGTCAAAATTAATTTTCGTTATAACTACTGATTTTAAAGCATCCTAAATAATTATTGATAATAATTTATTTTGCAAAAATGCTTCTGGCAAATTAACAAAATTAAAAATATAGGATTTCACATTTGTCATTTTTACGTTTTTGAGACAGTTTCTTCTTCCAACAAGGATGTGTCCCAGGGTCTTGTTGAAACAAAACATATTAATTTGAACCTTTTATTCATTGTGCGTGAAATGATACAAATATAATCTGTATAAATATGTAAAGTGGTTTAATTTTCATTTTTTAAATAAATAAAATTTTTTCTCTGGGTTTTTGGACTAGGACATATATGATATACATCCGTGAAAAATTATCCTATGTACGCACTATATCATAAAATCAATGTATAATATACGAAAACCTTGAACTCATGTTGTGCAAGAAATCCTCCAAAATTTACGATGCACTTAAGTTTCTTTTATCCTAACGAGCTAGTATTTCCCTATTACAAGGAGACGCAGAATGACTTGCATTCTTCTGGAGCCAATAACGTTAAGACATCACCCAGTCTACCTTCTCTCTATAAAGGAAATAATAAAACAAATCATCAACGTTATTAGAATATTTACGATCATTTTTAAATTTAAAAATACACATTTACAGTATAAAAGAATCTTCTTTATTTTATCATATTTCTTATGTAAAACTTGCTGTGTGACTGGAGAAAGTTATGTAGTTATGTTATCCATATGTTGGTACCTAAAGTGATCAATATGCTTTGAATGGGATGCAACTTCATTTTCAATATAAATCTCCTCTTCCATGAACTGAAGTGGAGTTTAGTTGAATAGTTTTGGCATTAAAAAAAAAAAAATGACTTTAAGATCTTTAAACTTTATATTAATCTTATTTTTAAAACCGCATTATCTATAAGAAAAGAAAAGTTTCGAATTGATACTTTCGTCAATATATAAAAAAATTAACAATAATTAAGAAAAATAATATCATTCTTCCATCTAAGCATCCGACAGGCGTACATCGTCAAAACTCGCTAAGTATTGGGTTGTAAAAAATGTTCGTAGCGTTTTTCAATATTTTAATTTAATCCTCTCAGTGTTTATAAAATAATTTTTACATATTATAAAAAAGTATTAGTTAAGGTGCTTTTATACATCAGTTTCAACCGAGATTCCTTATCTTTAAGTTGTATTTTGCTTGATCAAAATGGAAGAGAAAAAATTCATTTTCGTCATTTAATGATTTTTTATTTCCGAAAAATAAAATCCGTTGCACAGACAGTTAACGAAATTTGCAGTGTGTATGGCGATGATGCCTTAGATGAAAGCACTGTTCGTAAGTGGTTTGCTCGGTTCAGAAACAGAAATTTTGAATTGGAAGACGCAAAGTGCTCGGGTTGTCCTTAACAGTTGATGACCAAATCCAAGCATTGGTCACAGACAACCCTCACTCTACGACACAGGATACTTAACATATCTCATGCAAGGGCCAAGCAGAGCAAAAGCATCCATCATTGGCTAATCGCAAAGGCATAGTTTTCCATCACGATATCCATCCATCCCGTCCTCACGTGTCTTTGCAGACCCGGCAGGAATTATTCGAGTTTGGCTGTGTTATAATCCCCCACCTACCCTACTCACCAGACTTTGTCCCAATAGATTTTCACTCATTTCGGACCCTTCAAAACTCTCTTAACACTTTAATTCGCTCGAGTACTGCAAAACGCATAGAGAGGAGTTCATTGCGCAAAAATTCAAAAAAAGTTCCAGAAGGACGAAATAAAAAAATTACCTGAAAGATAGCAACTTGTAATAGATCAAAATGGTTCATATATAATTGATTAAAAATATTTACAAGAACCCGAGATTATTATTGAAATCACCGGTGCAAAATATCTAGTATACGTAAAGAATAAAATTGTTTAATTCAATTTACAGTAAAATTCGTCACTATAACTGAGAAACAGTCATAAGAATTTGTCATCATGATAAGCATTTGAGTATCCTTGACCGGATTCAAATTTATTGAGCGTCGAATTCTCAAACGAGGTTTGCTCGATGTTCTGCACCGTTATTCAAAAAATCGTCCAAAACGTAAAATATTGTGGTTTAAGGCGATTAACGCCATCAGTTCGTATCAAATCGAAAAATCACGAGTATCACTATTTGTGCGATCCGTGCATCACTTTGTCTTATTAACCTGCGTACGTTCCCAAATTTCGTTAGGACTGGCGGACTCGTGTTCAGTTATTGTTATTTCAGTAAATTAAAAAAAAAAAATCATATTTTAGGATTTCTGGAAGTTGTTATAAATTTTGTAGGAAGACAGACCGGGTAGCTGTCAATGAAGGTATCAAAATAGTAAAAGAAAACTATTGTTAACCAACGTTTCGGACGTTTCTATTGTTCCTTTTTCCTCGTTAAGTTATTCTTAAAATTATTTAATATTTTGTATTTATCTGCTTTATATTATTGTCAACAATGAGAACTTTTTATTTTTTCCAATTAAACAAAATTAAAAGCACTTAAAAGGAAGAATTTTTAAAATTTCGTTATTTACTTCCTTTGAGACTATTTGAATAAGAACAAGACATAGCTGATTTTGAAGCCGTTTAATTCTACATCGACAGTGCAAGTTTAATAAAATTCTATTCTATAAAATGAAAACTTCCAAATAATCAATTTCATCGTGAAAGTTGCTGTCACATTCCAGGCACATATCCGTCTTAAATATGTAATTTCTGTTACGTACGGTTTTTCATTTTTGAGCTAAGATATTCATATACGCACCCCCATTTTTTTTGCGAGACTATGTTATTTTGGCCTCAGGGAATTTAAAAACTCGGATGAGAAATTTTCCAGGATCGCAATACCCCTTACTATATATTTCATATATAGTATGGTAAAAGTAAAAGTCATCTAAAATATAATAAAAAAGTAATTTTCAATTTTTTTTTTTTTTATAAATTCACATTATTTTTTTTTTTTT
>NW_027108420.1:814667-815933 GCF_000696795.3 Halyomorpha halys
CCAACCATCTTCTCCTCATTTATCATCCACGGTCAACTATCTCTCATAATTATAAAAGTCATCTTATTTTAAAATAAATCAGTAATATATACCAGGAACCAGCAACATATCCGTATCAACCGTATAACGAGCCGCGTTTACAGCGATAGATATTTCATATCGATTTAGATATTTCCACGTTGAATGTGACCTTGATAGTTGATTTGAAGGCAACTAGTTGGTGACTCGACGTTTTGATACACTACAGTACGCGTTATACAATCTTACCTCAACATTATCATCACCGTTATAACATAGATTAGAATTTGCGTGTTTTAATCCAATAATGAAATTTTCTAGAATATTTATAATAATTTTAATAGAACGATATGACCTTGAAAAAAAGAGTACTAGATGTTTTAGATCATTTCTTTTGTTTTCTTTTTTCAAAAAATAGTAAAAACGTTTTTCCTATAATAATAATAATGAAAGCCTAACGAATCCGAAGGTTCGATACCGATACCACATATCGCTCTCTACATAAATCCTTCCACTGATGCCCCTCCAAACCTAATTCTACTACAGCAGTTTTAACGCTATCCTCCCACCTACGTTTCGGTCTACCCCTCAGACATTTACCCGTCGGTCCAGTATTTATTAACGTTTTAGGGATCTGCTCGTTACTGACCATTATCAAACTAAACGTAAACATAATCTATAAATAAATTTGATTTCGGAATTTTCGCATCCACATTCGTAGCTAACTAGATGCCACGACGGTGAAGTGAAAAAGTAATCATCAATGGTAAATGAAATTCAGAAAACCATTTCACACAATCGAAACACTAACTACGACCTACAAAACCTAACACGACAATAAACAAAAGGTGAAAAATCTAGTCTATTGAGTGACGTCATTCTCCATTTAACAGACCCAGTAACAAACTTTCAAACTTACAGTAACAAACTTGTTATACGTTATATCGTTTTGTCATGGTAAAAGAATGATATATTTCTCCATTTAACATACGTTTTTCCATTTAACATGTCAAACCAAAGATCGTGAATACCCCTATAGTACGTTCAAGAGGCATGTATAAGTTATCTGAGATATAATTATCCCAAAATAAATTCACTAACTACTAATCATTCATTTTTCCATTATGAGATATTGGTTTTTAAAGAAGTTTATCTCGGAAACTATTGAACTTAAACAACTCTATTATTGCTTATATTTTAGTAAATTTACTCTACTTAAATGGTGTTTTTTTTTTTTTTTTTTTTTTT
>NW_027108420.1:815988-819957 GCF_000696795.3 Halyomorpha halys
TAAAGATATAAAATTTACTCTACTTAAATGGTGTTTTTTTTTTTGTTTTTTTTTGTAGTTAGTTTTAAAGATATAAAATTTACTCTACTTAAATGTTTTTGTTTTTTTTAGTTAGTTTTAAAGATATAGAGCTTCGAATAATTTTTTTTTTAATTCTTTAAAACAGCCACCATTTTTTATTCCGTCTATCTATGGCTGATTGATTCATCAATTTTTTCAAGTAACTTTATGTATAATTTTTATCTAATTAATAAAAAATTGGGGTAAAATAACTGTTTCTTATTCTCCTGAGCTCTTGGACTATCATGGCTAGTAGTACAGTCCCAAAACATCGGAATATAATTAAAATAAAAAATACATAGTATTATATATATAATAAAAAAATTGAAAGTTCAAGGTCAATTCGAATTTTTAGCATCACTTTCCCAAACACACCGGCACGGAATTAATTATTTTTTATAGTCATATTAAAAAAAAACAAAACACATTTAATGAATGTCAATTGACTTAAATAATCCTGGGAACAAACGTGCTAAAAGATACCATGACATTTTGGAAATGTGGACACGATACAATAACATCAATTATTCTATGACGCAGAACATCTAATATTCGCCATAATGACCGGTTTGCCTTGAAAATTTTAACTGTTTCCATTATCATAAACGTAATAGACTGTCCAGGAAATAATTCTCGAATAGAAAAAGAAAGGAAAAGACTTATCAATTTTATCTAAGTGCGTTTTTTTTTTCCTTTTGGAATTTTATAACTAGTTTAATTTTAAATAATTGCGGATATCATATAATGGTTACTTGCTGAGAGAAAAATGAAACAGTAGTTTATAAAATGATTTTTAATAGAAAACTTAAAAATTTTTCTAGGGGAAAACCGTAAAGTTTTCTTATTAATTCAGGTTAAATTGTCTGGAAGCATTGTGAATAGAGGTAGAAAATAATTAAGATGGAGCGAATCCATTAGTTATCAACATTGTCGGTATAACCTTGAAAGAATAAATGTAACAAAAGTGTTTGTTTAAAAAGCTTTAACAATTGTTTTTTATTACATCTTTATTGAAATTTACAATTGTACATTATAATATATAATACATAATAATGCACTCAGTAAATTTGATGTAAGTTATAATGGAGTGATACAGGCGTGTAGAGAAACTACCTATTGGTAGCAGTCTAATGACGTTTTTACGTTAGTGTCGTGGCCATCTTCTTTTCAGGCGCCTCGGAGGATTGTCAGGAATAGAAGAGGAAACAATATTAGAAACTAGAGGGTTTAGGTGGTAAGGAAGTTTATAATGGGAGGAATGTCTGGTTCCGACTAGAACAGTTAAATATGGAACATTTAGGTCTTTAAGTATGATTTTATTTGTGACAAATTAGAAGCATTGAGGATTTTACGAAGGATTTTACGAAGGATTTTAGATTGTGAAGATTGGATACGAGAGCAATTCGGAGGTTTAGTGGAGCCCCAAAGCTCAACTCCGTATGTCCGGATTGGCCTTATTACAGTCATGTAGATCAGTCTTTTGTAATGGATTGGAAGTTCAGACCGTTTGTCCAGTAAGTGCTGTAATAGTCAAAATCGACGTGCAGGTTCCTGTCTTTTCAGTCTTGTGTGAGGATTCTAGGTTAATCGTTTGTCCAGATGTAATCCGAGGTAACGGATCTGTTCTACAGGGGTAAGAGCAACATTATTAACGTATACAGTCTTTTAATAATATTAGATAGCAATAATTATTATTGTGATTTTGTAAAGAGTATAAGATAATTAATTTAATTGTACTTAAGCTGTTGAATAATTGTCTTGTGGTATATAATGGTGCGATGGCTCTGAAACATTATGGATAAATAAGATAAATTCAAGAAAGTTATAAAAATATAAATTTTTCATTTCATTTGATTAGATAATAGATATATAAAAAAATCTTTGTTAATCAATTTATTATTTATTGATAAAAAAAAAATTAAATATTTTTGAAATTTGTTGTTATTTTTCTTTATTTATATCTATGTTTATTATTTAATTAAATACGACAACAAAATAATTATGTTAAACTGATCCAGAGATGATCTCTCTAAAATATACATTATAAATGCTGTTTAAAATTAGAGGAACAAGAAACAAGATATTGATCAGTTGTCTAACTTACGTAATTCTATGCTCTCGTGTTTTCTCGACTTTGTTCTATCATGGAATACTTTATTTAAAACCGTAAATATTTCGAATATATATATATATATATATCGATAATTTTACAAACCTTAATTCATTAGTAAATGTAACAATTAACATAAAACACATTTTTTTTCCTTGAAACTTATTGCAATTTTATATTGTAAGCCAGTAATTTGATGAGACTCTAATCTTGACAATATTATCAAATGAATAAAATGTTCAAGCATCTGAATATTCTCTTTAGAAAACTAGGAAAGTGACAGTTGAGGTAGAAGGATGAAGAAAAGGGAAAGGAAAACAGAAAAATAAATCATGAAAATATAAAACCTCATTCTAAGCCGGTTTTTTAATAATTGAAACACATAAAACATAATATTATAATCTTAATTTAAAACAAATTTGATCCTGTTTTTCTCTCAACTTTATTCTTTACAACTTTTCCAACGTTTCGACCCTCAGGCCATTCTCAAGGATACCTTCATATTGATGTAATTTCCTTTTTCAAATCTTAAAAATGCAGGCTAATTACCTTTTCTAAATATTTTTTTCCTAGATTTAAACCTTTTATAAAACACTTTTCTTCCTTCCTTCATACACATTAGCAACTTAAAACTGTTTTAACGTATGTACTGTGGTAAGCGAAAGCTGTGTGATGCGATGCGCCACATAGATTTTTAATTACTGTTTCAACTAAATCAACTAAACCTTTGTTAATTCTCGTTAGATCCGTTCGTAAACATTAAGCGCTATAATAATAACAAAGGTCTATTATTTATGGACCTTAAGTATTTTCTTTTCTCACTAGTAAAAAAAAAATAAATAAAAAAAAAATCCAATTTTTAAATCTTTACTAATATTCTAAAAAATCACAATATACACAAGTCGTGAATATGATTTAAATTTGCAATAAGACTGAAAGCTCATGAATAAATTACGTAAAGCATTCCATAAAGTTTAATAGATCATTTATAAGTAAATAAAATATTTATATGTAAAAAAAAAAAATTTATCATGAACAAATTATTATAATCGTTGTTTTTTTTTTCTAGTGAGATGCATTTATGATATCAATAAAAAAAATTAAGTAAAAAAATAAAACACACTAAGCAAGCCCACCTTTTTATTAAATGTATATTAATAATTTATTGAAGTATTTTTTTTTTTTTTTTTTTGTGGAATGTATTACTGTATGTTAAAGCCACTTAGAAAGTAATAAAATATAAAATAATTCATAAGTAATAATTCTCATATTATTTTTACGGTTTAAATAAGGAAAAATTATGACATATACCTGATGAAGTAACAGCCCTGATGCAGCTCTACAAAGTGGGGCAGAACGTAAGCAAATAAATAGTTATTTAACAATAAACAAATAAACTATATTTGTTTTCTTGTGACCGCACCCCCCCCCCACCTTCTTCATAATTTGAATTAATACGGCCAATTATTTATATATATAAATAATTTTACTATTAATAAGTAATATAAATCATAAAACACAATAAGCATATCAAAGTAAAACCAAAATACCTGGTTCTTGAACAGCATTAAACACGGACATCTAATATTTTGTCTTATATAATTGATCTAAAAATACTTCCGCCTAAACCATATTTTTTAAATAGGGTAAAGTTTGTCAATCTTAACATTACTATTAAAACTTTTAATATTAGACAATAAGGTTAAATTGATTTATAAATAAAAGTTTTAATATTAATATGTGAAGAAAGATAAAATAAGATATATATGTATGTATAGTTGACCGTAAAAATTGATATA
>NW_027108420.1:820247-835784 GCF_000696795.3 Halyomorpha halys
AAAAATGACAATAAATGAGTACAGAGCAATATAGGACAACATACCTGTCCAAATAAATAAGTTGAACAGACAGAAACAGCGTCCGGAAACGCGTAAGAGTGGTAGTAGTAATAGTTGTAAACTATTTTTATTTCTCTTTTGACCGCAACCCTGACCATCTCCCTATATATAAAATAAGATAATTTTGACTGAAATTTATGACCTTTTAAAATTTTTTTTTTTAATTATTGATGTGAATGTAAATTTGTATTTATGATTGTCCTTGAGGATGGCCAAATTAGCCGAAACGTTGGACTTTTAAAGAAATAAAGAGTGTTTTGGGGATAAAATTTTTAAAACAATTTTATTATTTTTAAAAACTCCGTGAATAAATTAATTTTAACCAGCGGGTCATGTAAATTACCATTTTTGATTAAACATACCCTTAAGTATGTTATACTTAACGTACTGATATAATTATCATGTAAATTACTGATTTGATAATATATTTAAACCATTTATTTAATAATAGGCCATTTACTGTATGTACTGTTATTTTACTGAACCGATACCATTTACTAAAAAAATACATGTGATCAAAAAAAAATTTAAATGTTATGGACCGTTTTGATCGTATTAGATACGTCTTTGGGAATTCTTCATGACCATGAGAGTGCGTGCGTCAGCAAACCATTGTTTTTTAGTTAACTGGCTTAATTCTATAATTGCGTTATTTTTTCTTTCGCTTCCTTTGAACTGTATTTCTACAATACTACCGATATATAAATAAATAATAATAAAGTAATTAAATTTAAAAATAAGGAAATGACCCGAGTTGCGGATAAGAAACAACAATTAAAAAGAAAATTTTTATCAATTTTTTAATAGGCAACGTTTCAACCCAATTGCAAGTCTTCATCAGGGCCAATAGAAAATGATACTGTGAAGGCGAAGCTAATGTAATAGTATAAAAGTGACTCATATTTAAAACAAATATAAAAATAAAATTACTAAAACGCAAATACATAAAAACAAAACAGAAATAGGTTGAAGGTTGAAAATGAAAACCAAAAGAAACTATAAACATTAAAGAACAACGGAAAAGAGTTTTAATTTTTAAATTTCTCAGAAATCCCATCAAATTACCTTTACCCTTCATCGTAAACCTGGCAGACGGTAGGTTTACGATGAAGGGTAACAGTAAACTACTTTACTTTATTAGGTTTACTACAGTAAACTTTAATAATGCTGCTCTTAACTCCGTCGAACAGATTCGCTACTTTGGACTACATCTGGACAAACAACTAACTTGGAATCCTCACACAAAGACAGGAAACTACACGTCGATTTCGACTACTACAGCACTTACTAGACAAACGTTCTAAACTTTCAATTCCTTACAAAAGACTGATCTACATGACAGTAATAAGGCTAATCGGAACATGCGGAGTTGAGCTTTAGGGGTTCCACTAAACCTTCGAATTCCTCTCGTATTCAATCCTTACCATCCAAAATTCTTCGTAAAATTCTCAATGCTCCTAACATTGTCATAAATAAAATCATACATAAAGACCTTAATGTTCCCTATGTAACCGATCTAGCCCGAACCAGATATCACTCCTTCCACTATAAACTCTCTAACCACTCAAACCCTCTAGTTTCTAATATTGTTTCCTCTTCTTATATTCCTGACAATCCTCCGAGGCGCCTGAAAAGAAGATGGCCACGACACTAACGTAAAAACGTCATTAGACTGCTACCTATGGATAGTTTCTCTACATGCCTGTATCACTCCATTATAACTTACATCAAATTTAGTTAATGTATTATTATGTACAGTTGTAAATTTCAATAAAGATATTTAAATAAAAATAAATTAAAAAACTAAACTTAATAAAAAATAAAAGGTTACTCACTTTTGGACATTCTTATAATTTCTGTTCTTTTATATTTGGCCCGGATGGTTTAGAATTAATTTTTTTTTTTTTAATTTTATTTTTAGAACAAAACCTGAACCATCAGTTATTTAAAAAAATAGGTATTATTTATATATACATATACATAAAACTAATGAAACTTGTCAACGTTACATCTATTTCATAAAATATAAAAAAATAAATCCATTTACTAATTTATATTTTTGAAGAATGGTCTCATATTTTTTATGGAATCGTTATCTTGTTCCTAGCTATAGGCCCAGGATGTTGATTTGAGAATCTGGAATGAGTCATAGCCCAATTATTATAGGATGAGTATAATCATATATTATACAGAAAAAAATGCACTTCCGAATAATTATTTATTCATTAATTTCTTAGCAATAAGGATTTCCGGATCAGAGAACTGTATAGAGTTATTTCCTTCCTACCAAGTTAACGATTCCCAAAGAAATATCTGTCCCTCCTCTTTTAGGTTATTTGTTATTATTAATGTTTGACTTGATACCTTAAACCTCACCAACCAGGAATAAAAAAAGAAAATATATTTTACTTGAAACCAATATTTCACCCTTATAAGGTTAATTCTAAATGTTGGCAAAATAGCTGCGTTAAAAGATTTCGTAGAAGTGAAATAAAGTAGATATTCGTTTTTAGTGCCTCAAGATACAGTTAAATACGAATTTTAGAAAAAATTGAGAAACAAAATATTTAAGGCCCAAATATTGACCTTTCATTTCTTGAAAAAAATAGAAATAACTTTAACAGACTCAACCAATCTACACCAAATAGTGCAAGAGTCGAGAAGAAAAAAAGGCAGTTATCTCACCCCAATTTTTGATTACTTTAATCAAAACTATAATAATTACTAGTCAAAACTGATGATTGTGCCAAGTATAGGTAGGGGGAATAAAAATGGCGGCTGTTTCAAAACCTTAATTTTTTATTCGGAGCTCTATATCTTAAAAACTACAAACAACACTAAAACATCTAAAAGAACATTATTTAAAGAAAAGTAAGTTTTCTGAAATATTAGCTCTAATAGAGTTATTTACGTCCAATAGTTCTCGAGATATAGCCTTTTAAAAAGCGACATTTCATAAAAATGTACTGAAATGTCAATAGTTAGTTAATTTATTTTGAGAAATCTTGATCTCAGGAACTCACGTACAGATGTCTATTAGCACTCAAATTAAAGCAAGTTTAATGGACTATAAAGTAGTTTATAACCTTTACCTTCGTAGGAATAGTAGTTTTTATCGTATTTGGTAAAATAAATTGATTTATAGTTTTTGAGATATAAATTTTTCAAAATAAATTCACTAACTACTGATCTTTCACTACGTCCCATACAATATTTTTATGAAATGTTGCTTTTTAAAAAGCTATATCTCGAAAACTATTGAACGTAAATAGCTCTATTAGGGCTTACATTTTAGCAAATTTACACTACTTTAAATGATGCTCTCTTAGATTTTCTATTGTTACTGGTAGTTGTAGAGATATAGAGCTCCGAATAAAAAAAATATTATTTTTAACTTTTTGAAAACAGCCGCCATTTTTTATTCCCCTTACCTATACTTGGTAGACTCATTAGTTTTGACTATTAATTATACATAGTTTTCATTAAAGTAATCAATAATTGGGATGAGACAAGTGCCTTTTTTTCTTCCCGGCTCTTGTACTAAATAGTATTGTATGTCCAGCACTGAATGCGTATGATTTTATTAAATAAGACCGTTCTTAAATATTGTGTTAGTAATTGACTTCTCATAAACGGAAAGTACTTATAAATAATTCTAGTAATTAATTAATATTCGGAAATCGATTTGAAGCCGCAAGAATTTAGAATGGTCTATTGTGCAAATTCCGAAAAGGAATATGTTTGTCCACTTCAAGGCTTAAAAATAGATTAGAACCACTTGAACACTAATCTACAGTCTTAAAAAGACCGAGTTTATATAGGATTTCCATTCCTTTTTTTTTACTACAATCCAATATCAATGATCCTGGGTAAAAAAAGTTAATTATAAAAAAAGTTTCAAATTAAAGATAAAAAGTTCGTTTCATGTTGGAAGGACAGGCTTAGATGCCAACTAATTACATGCACTGGATATTCTTTATAACGACCATCCATGCAACCAGGCATATTCGGTCATTATAGACAATCATCATTATAACTATGGTCCTCATTGTTTTGCAATTGTATATATTATTAGCGTATTTATTTTTAAGCTGTTGATCAGAAATCTTTACGGATCAGTGCACTCATATGCAATTAGGCAAGTTTTATATTGCATATTTGAAGATAAATGCATATATTTGCATATTTGGACTATTTCAGCTAAAAAAAAAAAAATAGAGATAATAAATTAAAACGATTACTGAAACTAAGGCGTATTATGCCAGGGATGTAACCATAAGTATCACTTTATAGTATCGATTTTTTACAAAAATGGCTCCCAGGATTTTGATTAAACTCGGGATATATGGTGGTGTATTTAATTGTTGATAATATAGAGGAAAATTAAATGTTAATGATTTTAAATTTTAAATAAATAGGCTTTGAACCTATAATAAAGAAAATGACCTGGGCAGAATAGCCTGCAAAAGAAATTTTAAATTAATGTGAGGAAGAGATTGTATTGAAGATGTCCTTGAAGATGGCTAGAATGGCCGAAACGTTGGACTGGTGAAAAATAAAGTGTTGAGACAGAATTGGATACTAATTTTTGATTTATTCAATAAATAATTACCTTGTCTCAAAAAAAAAAAAATTGAAATAATATAATTAACATAAGTATCACTTTATAGTATCGATTTTTCATATTCGATTTTTTTACAAAAATGGCTCCCAGGATTTTTATTAAACTCGGAATACCAATGTTCAATCAAGTAATTTTTAATATTAACTTGGTCTTATCCTTACTGAAATAGTTTAATAGAGCTTAAATGCCGACTTTTTAAAAATTATGCCTCTAAAATACCTTTAATTATTTTTGTTTAAAATAAATAAGCAGCTCACATTGGTAGCAATAGTAAACAATTGATAAATACAAAATATTGAAGAATATGATGAATAACTAAAGGAGAAAAAAAATAAAAAGAAAGATATCCCACTCGAACGGGAATAGCCGAGTCCACCCGATAACATTAGGCTTCGTTATTCCCACCTCAAAAAATCTCAAAATAAAAATTTTTATAGCAATAAAAAAAATAGTTCCAAAATTTTTCTAGTTCCCTAGTCTTCAAATTTGTTTTCTAAAATCACAAAAATAGCACTTATTTCACCAGAAGTGCACCAACCTACACTTAACTTGGATAAATAGGACTAATTGTGATGCGCGCACAGTACCAGATTCTTAAACAATTTAACATACGGAAAATAATAAAACTTTATTAAGTCGATGTAGCGAATATATCACTGAATAGGAAATTAACTCCATCTCCAATGAAAAAAATAGTTGAAAAAAAAAAAAAAAACCCACTTCGAAGAATTTAGAGTTCTTGTTTGAAAGGCCTTCACGAGTTCCTAGAACGGTGTTGGTGAAACCGATCCTGACCCTTTTGTTCGATGGGTCCTTAAAATTCCTTATGTCCGATCAGTCTTTTAAATTGCGATTGTAGTATCCGATAAAAAATACATCGCTAAGACTTAAAAATCATGGGTCCCGGATCCGAGAAGTTATAAAAAAAAATCCAATGTCGCTCAAAAAAAATTTTATTATATAGTTAATTAATAATTTTTAATCCCAGACCAGGGATTCTAGAGGATATTGTCGGATTCGATGCCATAGAACTTGAGAATATTCCAGTATGTAAATAAAGGCGAGGACATTAGGAAACTGTGCAGTTATCTGTGTCAGTTCTAAGGTAGTCAGTATGGGGTCACCCTTCTCTTTGGGATTCTCAGTTCCGTTTAGTTTTCAACATCTTATGTAGTTTTTATATTGGCTGTGTTTAAATTATGTTTTAAATTGTGGGGTTGTGAGTTTAGTAATTAAATCTATCTTAATTTTGCAAAACATGTTTTATTTGAATTCTCAAGTCCAAACTTAGAGTGGGGAAACAATTTAATATTGGTATGAAGTTTAATTATATTTAATTAGAAAAAATAATAATCTAGGTTTTATTTTAGCTTAGTCTTAAACAACTTAAATTGACTAACAATATCTTTTTTTAATATAATTTTTCAGAATAATATAAACGTCAAACAAGTTCATGGTTTTGAATTTCTTTATTATAATTTTTATTACATAAGGAGGAAGATAATTACCTGTAGTTCAATTTTTTTTTTTCTTACCCTCTTTAATTATTTTTTTTTTAAAAAAGCTACAAATATACAATAAAATACATATATCCATACTAATATAAAACAAACCACAGTTAATATAATACAACACAATATAATATAACACCAATCTTTAAATTTGACGATCCTTGGTCAGTGTATTTCAGCAGGTTTGCCGAGGATAGTATGTTTCCGCATACATAAGCAGAAGTAGTATACGGAATCTGATAAAAATGATATTGGACTAACTTGGTGCCTGATAAGATGGAAAAATATCGATATAACGTAATTAAAAAAATATATATTAATATTTTTATCCGATTCATTTATTTCCGATGTATGGAAATATATATCCCAAATTTAACTATCGAAAAACTATATATGCAACAGAACGTGATTACATAAATATTGATATTTTGTCTTCTATATTAGATATTATAATAAAGATATTCGATGATCGGATATCGATTTTCGAAATTTGATATTCAATTATAGATATTTGGTTTCTTAGATCGATATATCGATATATTGGTCTCAAAATTTTAATGAGCAAATAAGTTAATCTTACTAGTTCACATCCTTAGTACGATTATATACCCAAGAAAGGAATTATGATCATTTTTAACTGCATAAGAGTTAAATGAAGATAATTGAGTAATAATGAAAAAAAAAAAAATTGTACACAAAATAATAAAGCAGTGATATATTATGTTCGGATGATGCACTTAAAAAATCAAGCAATTCAATGAAATTAATTTTCATGAAGTTGATTTTAGAAATACAAAACTGGTGCAGATAACTGAAGAACAAATTCTAGTGAATCACTGAATAGCTGAAGTTAGGAATAATTACTATTCCGTCAGGAGCCTATAATATTTATAAATTCTGGTCACGTTTGTCGCCCTTCATGGTCGAAAATGCAATCGAAACGCGGGGATAGGCAATCTGCAGTAATATATTAAAAGAGTATGCACAATAAAGATGATCACAATAAAAATATACAGAAGAAAGACTAACAAAAAAAAATTAACACAATGAAAATTATGCGAAAGTAAATGATATACGAGTAGTAGTAAAATTGAAAACAATAAAGTGTGGAGAGGAGAAATAAATAACGTATGAAAGAAGAAGTGAATGATGAAAGAAAGGTTTTACCTTAAATTTGAAGTCAAGATTTAATAATTTTTTAAGATCCTTTAAATATACTAATTTCCTAAAAATTAATTCAAAAATCTATGAAATAAGGTTTGAATACCCCGTCGAAGGCCTAAACTTCAATCCACGATAAATGTCGGATTCCATTTTAACGACCAAAATATTTAAATTTCTAAACTTTAACCAAACCCCTTCGAATTCATAGTCATGCTACCGGAATAAGGAAACCTTTTCAAAAAGCGTGCGTGAAACCTTAACTGTTGTTTATGACTTCCAACTTTTAAAAGAAAGAATATTTCATGCGGAGGTAAATAAACTCTCAACTGCAGCGAAGTTGAAAATATTCCACAGATGTTTATAGAAAGAGAGTGCACATGTGTTGCTCCTTGGGAAAGGTCTAGCGAACAGCCCTGCATCTCGGCCTTCCGGTCGTAAAAGTCAAAGTCCACATCTGGAGAACACGTGTAATAGTTTCTGTCTGCTTGTAATCTCTCAAGTTAATTACACTTCAAGTGGGTGGTTGAAATGATAATTATTACATAGTACTGTAATATAATAACACAAATCAAGAATACAATATTCATGGAAAATATAGAATAATTAGTTGGTACAATATAAACAAATAATTCTCATCGGACAATAACCGAATGGTAATATACGGAAATAAGTAAATATTAAATTATTTTGAAAACCAGATACCAATCCTTCCACGATAAACTTCCCAACCACCCAAACCCATTTGTTTCTAATCTGGCTTCTCCTTCATTACCTAATAATTCTCCTTGGCGTGTGAAAAGAAAATGGCCTCGAGATCTTTACCTTTAAAAATGTTATTAGAGTAATATCAACGGGCAGATTCTCCATATTTTTGTATCATGCCATTTTATAACTAACAGCAAATTTAATCGTTGTATATATTTTTATACAGTTGTTTATTATCAATTTTTTTTTTTTGAAAAATAGTAAAAAGTTATTTCACTGGAATGACAATCAAAGAGTATTTTTTTAAATAAACATTTCATTATTAATTACTTCATTCTCATTTTATAGCCCCATTTTTCCTTTTTATTAATGATTTGAATATTTTATAGTACTTTATGATCTTACAAAAGAAATTAATTTTAAAAATTATTAGCAGTATAAAAATTTATTTCACTTGAATGTCTATCAAAGAATATTTTTTTTTTATATAAACAATTCATTATTAATTACTTCATACTCAAATTTATAGTCTCATTTTTCCTTTTTAATAAGGATTTAAATATTATTAAAAAAAATATATAGGAAGTTTATTATTTTCTTATTTAAACTTTTCTAATAATTACAAGTATCATACATTGTGAATAACGTAGATATTTTTTTTTTGTTTATTTATTTTGGTGAAGAGAATTAATAAATTCTGCCTCAAATTTATGAAATTCAGTATTAGTGTTCAAATATTAATTCACACGATATATACATAAATGGAAGAACAAAAGAAAAAAAAAAAGAAAGAATATATATGATAACAGAAGTTATACTCAATTAAAAAATTAAAATTAAATAATAATAATAAAGAAATATATAAATAAAAGAAAATACTGTCATGATATGTATAAATAAAAATATGAATCTATATTAAAAATATTGGAAAAGATAGTTGACCTTATGAAGTAGATTGTAGGAAGATAGTCCGGGTGACAGTCAATAAAGGTACAAAAATAGTAGAAAAAAAATATTAATTGTATACCAACTTACTCAGTTGTCCTGAACTTAATCATGACAGCCCTGACAAGGCCCTGCAAAGCAGGACGAAACCTAGGTTAACAATAAATAGTTTTTTCTACTATTTTGGTACCTTTATTGACCGCCACCCGTACTATCTTCCTACACTATATTAAAAATATAATTAAATAAAACTGATCCAATAATAATAAATAAATAATATATGTACAAGACAAAAAAAATTTAATTTAAATAACAATATAATTAATACGCCCTTAAGCCCCAGACAACAACAACAATACAACTGTATATAAAGATTAAATTTTGCCCGGGGGAATATTTTATCAATTCTTTCCATCAAATTTGCAACAAGTTTACTTTTAAGGCAAATCTGGTTCAACAGACCGGTTTCTATTCTAGTTGATCGAGATACAGTTCACATATAATTTTCTATTAATTGTATGCCGCGAAATCTTGGAATTTCCAAAGGGTCAGGCACCTTATTTTTTCAGTTAATTAATTTCAATAATCATCTACTTTGTTAGAGTTGTTCATACCTATAACTGTCAGGTAACATTAACTACTATTTTTTATCTCTCCATTGTATAACAAGTTTTCAAGTGATCACCGTGTAATATTTTATATTACATGTAAGGTCAAATAATAAAAAATTGAGTTTAACTAATGAAGTACGCATATTGTGAAATAAAGAACAAATGAAAGAAGTTATCTCCATCAAATCATCCAGGCTTTATCGATTTTCGAAAAGTTCTACCAGTAACGAAGAGAGTTAGGAGAAAAAAAATTCTGGATGTATGTTTGAAAAATTATGAGAACTATGGGCAAAATTTTACAAATGAAATAGATAAAAATACTACAAAACTCATTGCTCGAAATGACGATGTGAAATAAATTAATATATAAATTTTAAGCAGGCTATAATTCTATTGTGAGAAAAAATTCAGAGCGATTTAGAGGAAACAGTGATTACAAACTTTTTGAAGAGCAATGAATTGTAAATATTAAACTGCTAGGATAAAGATTTGAATTTTATTTTCCTGCTTACACTATATTGAAAAAAAAAATAATACAATCTGAACTACAGAGTACATGTAAATTACAATTATAAAATTTGAGGAACGAGTAGTACAATGAGCAGTAAAAATAAGTTATACATTTATTGATAAATTGTTATATTTACATTTATAAATAAATTATATATCAATCGAACTGAGCGTTTTGTATTTTTAACAAATAATTTCAGATATTCAGAAAGGTCTTTTTGGAATTGCGAATTGAATAAAAATACTATTTAAAATGTGAGGAAATCTAAGATAGCATTAATTTGCCGATTACGTATTTTGTTAGATGAACGGTTTCTTCTATAATATTTTCAGTGATTTTTATGTAAGATCTATTCTGAAGTAAAATGATGTATTTTATTTTTTCATAGGACACAAAACTGGTAGTAAGATTGTCATAATGGAAATTATTATTAAATCTATATTCAACAATTAAATTATCAATAAACTTGTTAACAATTTTAATAAAACACAGTACATAATTAATGATTAAAAAGTAATAAAACCAATCCAATGAAATAAACAAGGCCTTAAGTGATAGTAGTATAACTGCCCCTAGGGGTACTGACAACTTACACACCAAAAAATTATTGAACGTTTAAATAAAAATTGCTCTTCGAATAAATTTTAGTTAAATCTAGAGCTGAGCTAAAATTAATTATAAATAAAACTATGACTAAACGGGCATTATTGCCCAGAAGTAAAAAAAAAAATATTAATATAATACAAATTAATTTTTGTTTCAAGCAAACAATTGTAGTAACTAATAAATCACTGGTATAATTATTTATAATTTTGGTTTCACTTCCCTTTTCTGTGCTGAAATGTCGCAACCTGAACGACTAATGTCCTCCTCCTAGATTTGATGCTGGGTAAGACCTTAGTCATGTTTACGAAGTTTGTTTGTTAATGAATAATTAATAATTAAATTGTAGGAAGATAGTCCGGGTAGCGGTCAGTAAAGGTATCAAAATAGTAAAATAAAACTATTTATTTTCTTGACCGCACCCGGACCATATTCTTTTCAAAACTATTTATTGTTAACCAACTTTTCGCCCCACTTTGTAGGGCTACATCAAGGAAATTGAGATCTCAATTCTTAACAATAGTTTTCTTTTACTACTTTGATAGCTTTATTGACCGCCACCCGCACTATCTTCCTACAATCTACTTCATAGGTCAACAATCTTCTTCCAATATAAATAATTAAACATTGTATCCATGATAATTTAGTTATAGTTTTATTTGTTACTAATTTTTGTCCCGCTCCGGTTTAATGTTTATTTTTAGAAACAAATAAAAAAATTATGGGATTAAGTGGCATATTGTCATTACCATGGTGTACACTGTATGATAGTTGCTTTTCGTAAGAGAATTTACTATCGTGGCAGTACTGTCCCGTTAGATGCGTAATATTCAATAGGACTCAAGTACCTATCATTTTTCCTTTATGATCTTTACATCATAAATATAAAACTGCTTGATAGTCCATTGTAGAATAATAATTTCCCATTAATCAACCTAACGTCCCCCTGATAGAAGTGTTCGGTCATTAGTTAGCTGTTCCCATTTATTAATCAATTAGGGCAATTTCAATGAACTGTTGTAGTCAGGGTCGTACAATGTCTTTTGAACTCTTATAATTTCATTTCTGTTTTCGAAACCACAAATGAAAAATTATACCGTTATTTATGATAATATATATATTTTTTGTCGTGGCTACTGAGCCACTGCATGAAAAATACTGAATTTCTTGAATATATTTTTTCTTATAATTGTTATTTATTTAAATTTTATTTATGTACTTACTTAATTTATTTTTAGTCATGTACGTATGAGGTGACATGTATTATTAATCCAATCAGCTGTAGATAGTTTAGACTTTGTAGTGAGTGCTTGCAGCCGGCAGTAAGCCTCTATGTACTCTGAACATTAACGATATCTATGCTTGTTAAATTTCTAAATGAATAACTTTATCCTTCCTTGTATTTAGTGCTAAGATATTGTATATTCTTTTCTTTCATTTTAAGCTACTATATTCATGTGTTTACTTCTTTATAGCGTATCTTTCTCCTTTTTGTGTGTCAAACTTTTTTTCACATTTACTTATATATATATGGATAATATATTAAGGGAAAGTATTGTGATAGTAAATGTAGAATTCGAATTGTTTGTTAATAAACCTAGCTCAATAAAGAAAAATATGAAACTGAAATTACAAATTTAAGGAGAGTATATTCCTGGGAAGTAACAGGAACTTTTTCGATGTAATCGAACTACCGGCAGAACCACTTAATAGAATAGATTTTTCACATTTTTTCGATTTTCTTGAAAACGGCTCTGATGATTTTGATTAAACTAAGCAAGATAATGTAGAATTAAATAGTACTAATATCAGCTAGAATTTTCCTCATTGAAATAGTCTGATAGGGTTTAAATGGCGAATTTATTAAAACTCTTCCTCTAAATTACCTTTAATTTTGTTTATTTGTAAAAGATGAACAGTCCTCATAATTAGCAATAATAAACAATAAATACATACAAAGAATTTTATGAATAATTAAAGGAGAAAAAAGGAAAGTTCTGACATCCAGTTCTAACGGGAGAAGCCAAGACTACCCGATCTTTCCCGATTGTATTACGGCTTTTGTTATCTTTTGTTATACTGTTGTATTCTTGGTAGAAAAGATTTATAAAGATATAACTTTATATAACTTTTGAGATGTTTAAAGTTTGATGTTGATAAAAACATAATGAACAATTTGAATAAATATGAATTTGTATTTTTGTGCGTTTTTTTCATTTTCTAAACGCAAAGTATACACGACTTTTTGAAAAACATCGCCAACAGTTGGTGATAGTTATATTAAAAATTTATAAAAATAGATACATAACAATGAACTGAAAGTTGAATTTAGTTTTTCGAGACCTGATCGCCTACTCTAGTATCGACCTACGCTAATCTTAATGTTCTTAATAAAAGAAGAATATGAACCTACAAACCCAGGGAAGTAACTACGTTGGGGAAACTGTGGTTCTCGTGGTCATTTAACACGACTTTAAAATAGGGCTGCTCACAATACTATACTTATTACATTTAACATGGTAAAACATTTCACATTTAACACATCATGAATAGCACCTCTATAATACAATCAGGAGGATCGGGTGGTCTTGGCTTTTCCGGATAGAATTATATATTTATACTTTCCCCTTTATTTATTCCCATTCGAATCGGATGTCTGTTTTATTTTTTATCCTTTAGTTATTCATAAAATTCTTTAGTATGTTTTATTTAATCATTTTTTATTACTGCCAACAATAAGAACACTTTTTTTTTTTTTAAATTAACAAAATTAAACGTACTTTAGAGGAAAACTTTTTGAAAAATCCTTATTTAAGCCCCGTCAAAATATTTGAATGAAAGTAAGACCGATTTGATGTAAAAGAGCAATCAATTGAGCGTTGACATATCGAGTTAAATCAAAATCTTAGAGCTATTTTAGAGGAAATTGGAAAAATCTATTCTATAAAATGGTACTTCTGGTCATATTCTTTTATCCAAAAAGTTGCTGTCACACGCCAATTATGTATCCACCTTAAATATGTAAGTTTCAGTATATATAATCTTTACACTTCCTTGAGACCGAAGGTAGGTCACACGAGGCTCACTCACCACTATCTTATTGCAAAAGAAACGCCTCCGAACTGCCAGTATTGCAACAACAATCTGACAATAAGCCATATTTTCCAATAATGCCCATATTTCACACCACACCTCAATAGTTTAGGACTAAACCAAGATATCTCAAAAACCCTTGGAGACAATGATAAAGCAGTAAAATTGGTGTTTCAGTTTTTTAAAATCACAAAAATTTACTGACAAAAATATAACTTTATCAGAAGGAAAATAATAATAATAATAAAATAAATAAATAAAATAATAAACAAACAAAATTAAAAAATAAATAAAATTTAACGAATATTAGCAAAATTAAATAAAATATAAATGGCGTTGATGACCAATGAAAAACAAATAAAATAAATTTTAGTCTCAAAACAATTTATATTTTTTTATGAGTCTAATGTTTCGGCCAACCTCTAGGACAATCTATCACAAACAGCTTTTATTATAAATATGATTTTTAACAATTTTAAACAAACAACAATATTATTAATAAATTATCATACTTCAATACAATTTTAAAAACATATCAATTTAAAAAAAAACTTTAGGCAGGCTATTCTGATCAGGTCATTAACTTCAGTCCACAATTACCCTATAAGACATAAAAATATTAGGGAATCATATAGTATTATTAATAAGCAAACTTTAGCTTATGTCTAATTACCTATTTTGTCAATTTAACATAATAAACTAAAATAAAAATTAAAACTTCTAATCACAGTCAATCTTCATTATTATAATTTATCACAACAATATTTGTAACCTTCCCCACACTCAGTCAGACACTTACCATCTTGCGAAACTTGGTTATTCAGACTCATAAACTCGGTATTTTCATCAAAAATTGGCAATCGAAATTTTTCCTTAATATAATAGGCAAGTACAAGTAAAAATATAAAATTTCATCTTAGGAAAATAGTAATTTTAGTTTACATAATATGGAATGAATAGTTCGACATACGTTAGAATACGTAGATAGAATACGTTAAAAACATGTTTCATAATTTACCTAGAGCGCCCATTATAAATCTATACCCCAGGACTTCTAGAAGCGTTTTCGAGCCCCAACACAGACCTCTATCCAGCTTACAAATTTTAATCTCAAGAAGGGGTCACCGTGAGACCCAGAGGTACACAGGACTCCATTGTCAAAGTTGACGCTGATGTTGACTAACTGACCCGTAGCTCCGGCCGGCTATATCAACCATCTTCGGGGCAGGACAAAAAAAAATTTGATCCTTATCTTGGAATCTTCCGGAGCAATAGCTCTTTCATCCACTCCTGTCGGATGTGACCTATTATCTTAAAGGATACTAACAGACGACCTCTATGATCCTTTTGAACCACAAAGTCACTGACTATGTCTTCAATCGCTAATTCAAAATTCTTAAATAAAATTAATATGCTACCGTTTCATTAACAAAAATAAAGAATTTAAATAATGATAGGATATTTGACCTTGAATTTATATGAGGAGATGATTGGTGGTGTGGTTAGTAAAGAACACATAGTAGTAAATACTTATTTACTAGTACCTACGTTTTGGCCACAATTTCAAGACTTCATCAGGAATAAGAACAAAAAAACAAGATAGCAACCAATGAATAAAATGATAAATAGAATGATTAGAAAATAAGAAAATAACTAACATTACATATATATATATAAGTTACGGTATGAGTCAGCTGTTATTTCGATGTC
>NW_027108420.1:840839-858419 GCF_000696795.3 Halyomorpha halys
AATACACATATATATTTCATATTAATTGCTTATAAAATCTTTTAAAAAATTAATTCCCAGGGGGCGCTAAGTAATATTTTTCCTGGAAAGAGGGCGGTAGGACAAAAAATCAGATATATTCAACTTAATAAATAATAGCAATAACAAAGGTAGGCAAACTGTCCTTTCGAAATTTCATAGAATATAACTGATTAACATTTGACTGTAAGGAATAAACCAATGCCACCCAGACAGGTAAAAAAAATGAGTATACGTCTTTTATCCAGAAAAAGTTTTGCTCAAAATTTTTTAAAGAATGATACTTTCCTTAAAGATTTAGACAATAAAAACAATTGTTAATCTTTCCTAGCATAAGTAAATTCCCTAAGAAAACACTACTAAGTATTAATATGTTTATAATAATTATATTTATACCGATAAAACAATGGATTACAAATACGATCTTCATATGTTTATTGATAAAATCATGTGATTTCACTCTGCATGTATACTCACTTTATTTACTGTAGAAATGAAAAGATCAGATTTTCTCAATTAGTGGCACATCTGACAAAAAAAGTTTTTGATTGTATTTTCAAATACAAGAGTTTCAAAGACAAACCACTGGTCGTTTCTTTGTTAACTGTGGTCCGTTTATAGACTGACCCAAACCTAGCAGGATTTTCAAAAACGACTAAAGCCTATGGCACTATTTATGTACTATCCCTTACGTTTTTCGCCATAATAACCATTTTGGGCTGAAAAAATTCGCGGCACCCTTGTATAGCTTAAAAAATGTCCCCACAATTATCCTTAGTGCGGTGGAGTAAGTAGGAACATAGGAAAAAACAGAGAAAAGCAATCAATGAAGAAAAAAATTTTTTTTCGCTTGAGACCACCTAAAGTGTCGCGTCACCCACTTCAGGAATCACTGATCGATAGAATACGTCAAATACAAATTTTTTTTTGATAAAAAATAATTTTTTTTTTTCAGATATTCCACTATTCACGTTAATAAATTCACAATATAAGTTGTCAATTTTTCGTAAATTTTATTACTTGTATTATTGTTATTAAAAAAAAGAAAGAGAAATGTATACGTATGTAGTATACATACGTATACAGAGTAAACTCCCCAAACTGGACTTATATTCCAACTGCCTAAATCCGTTTGTTTAAATAGATGGAGATACCTATTTTTATAAACACACACAAATGATAAATATTTTAGCTCTGAATCTTGAAGACTTTTAAAGACAATTATAATACTAATTGTCAACATTTATTCGTCCTAATTCAATATCCTAAAGACTTATTACAAAATATTTTTAAACTTAAATTAAAAAAGTCTTTTACAACAGGCTCAGACCCTAAACGGCACAAACATCAATAAAAAATTTTCTGATTTTTAAAAATATAAATTAATAATGAAATACTTTAAATAAACTTGTGAAATGTTTGCCCACAAATAATTAAAAATATGTTACAAAAATAATTACAACAGAGAAAAAAATTTAAAATAATTTACCGTGAGATATAAATATCGCAGTGTTTTGTTTTTTAATTTGTTTCATTTCATGATCTATATTTTAAAAAAATAAATAAATATTATAATTACCTAAAGGTCAAAAACGTAAACTAAAAATACAATGTTTTTAATACATATATTTATTCTCTTGTTGAACGATTTGGGGATACCTTGTCCTCTTTAGCAAATAATTCACTGATGGTTTTAAAAAAAAAAAAGTACATTCTGTTAATATTATCAGTATAATAATAAATTCTAATTTTTATAACAAAAAATTTTATTTGATCAATAATTTCTGCTCTAAAGGAATATTTGAATAGAATCCTAGTTATATTGAGAAGCATAAAACCATTAAAATGGCTTTACTGATTTACTGATTATTAGTAACAAATTCTTAATTATATGCAAATTATGAAGAAACCGGTTAGGGTTGCGATAACGAAAATTAGTCAACAACTATTCATTTTCCGACTTTTCATCGCACTTGGTGAAGCTTCATCAAGGTTAAACAGATACAAAAACAACTAAGAATATAATAATCATATAGTTTTAACCCTAAACTGCACGTCGATTTCGACTATTACAGCACTTACTTAGACAAACGGTCTAAACGTCCAACACATTACAAAAGCCTGATCTACATGACTGTAATAAGGCCAATCTGGACATACGGAGTTGAGCTTTGGGGCTCCACTAAACCTGCGAATTCCTCTCGTATCCAATCCTTACAATCTAAAATTCTTCCTAAAATCCTCAATGCTCCTTACTTTATCACAAATAAAATCATACATAAAGACCTTAATGTTCCCTATGTAACCGATCTAGCCCGAACCAGATATCACTCCTTCCATTATAAACTCTCTAACCACTCAAACCCCCTAGTTTCTAATCTTCCATCCTCTTCCATTCCTGACAATCCTCCGAGGCGCCTGAAAAGAAGATGGTCACGAGACCAGCTAATGTAAAATGTCATTAGAGTGCTACCAATGGGTAGTTTCTCTACACGACTGTAACACTCCAATTTAACTTAGATCAGATTTACTAAATGTATTATAATGTATAGTTGTAAATAGCAATAAATAAATAAATTTAATTTACTTTTTTGTATCTTATTATCTTACTATGTTAATATATTTTTATCTTTTTGGACATGATGAAGCTCTACAATGTGGGCTGAAACGTCGGCAAACAAATAGTTGTTAACTATTTTTTGTTTTCTTTTGACCGCAGCCTTAACTATATTAATAATTTGAAATAATACGGTCAATCATTTATATTTATAATATTCGATATATGTTATTAAGTATCAACTTACGACTTACATCGCTCCGTGCTGTCGAACCCATTCCTGCCAGGCTCTAAAAATCATACCAAAATATAAGTTGCCTATTGAGGAAGTTTAAATAAAAAAGATGTGTTGTATAAAAATGGTATTAAGAGCTCAATACAAAATATATTATGTTGATAATTAACAACTTACTACTTACAATGCTTCATGATATTTTAGCTGTTCCGCCCAAGAACTAAAAATAATATATATTTTATTTCTTAATAATTTAATAATAAAAAGATGACTTTAAAATATTTTTGAACTTACTAAAACCAATCCTCGCATTGAACATAAAGTGGGGCACTGAACCGTTCGTCAAGAGGGCCAATTGGCATATCAGTCACTATCCTTATACACAACTGAACCATCGCACACAACTGAATCGCTAAGGTTGCATCCTAATAGATTAATATTAATCCACTATATCATAATAATAAACAATCTTTATCAATATCGCATGGAATACAAGAGTTGTGGACCATATTTTTCACTATTTATATTTATTTTAATCATTTTTTCATCCTGATATATTAGTACAAGAGCCGGGAAGAAAAAAAGGCAGTTATCTCACCCCAATTTTTTATTACTTTAATAATGTATAATTACTAGTCAAAATTGATGAGCCTTTCAAGTATAGGTAGATGGATTAAAAAATGGCGGCTGTATCAAAACCTTAAAAAAACATTGAGTTTTCATTCGGAGCTCTATATCTTAAAAACTACCAACAACACTACAAAATCTAAGAGAACATTATTTAAAGAAGAGTAAATTTAGTGAACTATTAGCCCTAAAAGTGTTCTCGAGATATAGCTTTTTAAAAAGCACAGTTTCTTAAAAATCTACTGAAAGATTAGTGGTTAGTTAATTTATTTTGAAAAATTTATATCTCAAAAACCATTTGACGTACAGATGTCTATTAGCACTCAAATTAAAGCTATTTTAATGAGCTATAAAGTAGTAAATGATGTTTATCTTTGTAGCAGTAATAGTTTACATGAAATTTGCTAAAATAAATTAATTTATAGTTGTTCGTATAAAATGTTGGATTTTTGAAAAAATATATCTCTAGATCCATAAGACGCACATATGTCTGCCAGCACTCAAAATAAAGGAAATTTAACTTACTATATAGTAGTTTACGACACTTATCTTCTTAGGGATAGTAGTTTTTATGATATTCACATATGAATATAAATTTGGCAAATGAAAATTTGTCCGAACAGCCATAAATCAATTTATTTTAGCTAATTTCATGTAAACTATTAACCCTACAAAGATAAATTCCATAAACTACTTAATAGCTCATTAAACTACCTTTAATTTGAGTGCTAATAGACATCTGTACGTCAAATGGTTTTTGAGATATAAATTTTTTAAAATAAATTCACTAACTACTGATCTTTTAGTACGTCCCATACAACATTTTTATAAAAAGTTGCTTTTTAAAAAGCTGTATCTCGAAAAGAATTAACCTAAATAACTCTATTAGGGCTCATGTTTTAGCAAATTTACTCTTCTCTAAATGACGTTAAGTTTTCTTGTGTTGTTCCTATTTTTTAAGATATAGAGCTCCGAATGAAAAATTAGTTTTTTCTATTGCTTTAAAATAGCCGCCATTTTTTATTCCCCCTGCAAAAAAGTACTTAGCAGACTCATCTATGTTGACTATTAATTATACATAGTTTTCATTAAAGTAATCAAAAATTGGGGTGAGATAACTTCCTTTTTTCTCCTCTTGGTCTCTTGTACTATATCCATCGGCCCCTTACTGAATTAATCTATATTTATAAAAGTGAATGGTCGAATCTTTGTTTACAATAAACTTTTGAATTACTAGACTGATTTGCGTGCTGTAGTTTTTAAAAATATTCCCTTTCACCACAAGAAAAATTAATGATAATGAAATCCTCGAATTCTCAAGTAGAAAAAAAGTTATTTTTTTTCATAGTTATTGTACACTAATAGGTCCGTCTATTTCCGAATAATAAGAAAAAATATCACTGATTTCATTGAACTACATATTCATAAAAAAAAAAAAAAAAAAAAAAATGTGCCTTAGGGTAATGTAGGTCACCATTTTTTTCTTTTTTTTAAACATTTCATATTAATTTTTAGCGTCGTCTCAAACTGCCAATGATTTTCAAAAAAAGAAAAGATTTTCAAACATTTTGTTTTATATCTCCAGTCCTAATTTGTTGAATTAAACCCGGTTTGTGCAGTTTATAGAACCCTAAACCACTGCCAAATTTGGTGTTGATTGGTTGAGTAGTGTTAAAGTTATTTCTATTTTAGGGCGAAAATTTTGGGCTTAAAAATTTTATTTTACGATTTTTTTTTTTAAATTCTTATTGAAGGGCTTCTTGAGGTGCTAAAAACGAATATACCATAAAAGTATTATATTTTTATACATCAACACAAAACGGCACTAATTAAAAAAATATTAAATTAACCTAAAGTTCAGGAATAAAATATATGAGATTAAAACCAGATATTCGGAGATTTGGCGATATATTTATTTTTTATATTTAAAAAAATGTCTACTTTAAAATCAGTAGATCTCTTGTATCAAAAAAATAAAAGAAAATCACTACCAATTACTTGGTAAATAAAATATAAAATTAATTTATACATAATCATTCTGGATCTCACCGTCACGACCTTGACCAGTAAATAAAGAATATAGCGAAAAGGAGGAAATCTACGATAAATGCATCCCTTTCCTCAAGAAGTTCCGTGAGGGCTTCGGAGAACGAGACTTCTACGTGAGAGGCCTCTGGTTCGGAGCCCGTGGAACGATACCCAGCACAACTAGGAGCTTCATGGAGGAACTCGGGGTCGAGGATGTGGCTAGGATGACAGAAAATACAATACTCGACTCCCTGGGAATCATCCACCACCACATGCATGGAAATTATTGAGTAATGTAGTCATCCAGGGGAAGCATAACATGCATACATTCCATATCTTATTTGTTACTTTATTATTTTTGTATATATTTTTAATATCTTAATATTTATTCTATATTTATTTTATATTAATTTTAACATAGTTTGTTGATTTTTTTTTTTTCATTTGAATTTGTTACTTAAATATATATTTACTCATATCTCTATCACTATTTTATCCATTATTCTGTTAAAGACACATCGAGTTGAAGGCAAAGTATGAAAGGGAAAAAGAAGGGAAGGAAAAGAAAAAAAGTTAGAAAGGGGAAAGGATAGAAAAGAAGGAAAGAAAAAAATCACGAAAAAGAGAAAAAGAAAAAAGGGGGAAAAAGTCATGTTTAATGTTATACATTGCCAATGTTTATAATTATTGTTTTATTATTGTATACTTGTCTAGGCTTATTTATCATATGATTAAAAATATTGTCTGATTAGACTAAAATAAGTACGCTGTGTGACTAGCAGTCCAATGAAGTTGGCCAGAACAACTTTGTATTTTAATAAAGTTTTTCCTCCCTTAATAAAATCAATTGTATCCAAATTAAAGCCTCAAAACATTCTTTGTTTCCTCAAAAGCCCAACAAGGACAATCTTAGATACCAATTTACATTCACATAAATTACAGGAATATCAGCTTTGTTTCTTAAAAAATATATTATCACACTTTCATAGGTCAGTCGTTCCGAATTTTTTCATTATAGTACTAACATTGAAGCACAGTGATGATTATGTTTAAAACCTACTCTTACTTCTTAATCATTGGAGAAGTTTGTTGGGGGGTGCAGTCAGCAAAGAACAACATAAATAAACAAAGCCATATTTATTTATTTTATCCCGACGTTTCGACCTGAGTTTCAGGTCTTCATCAGGGTTTATGGCGTAGAAGGTAGGCCTAAAACTCGAGTTGTATCTCCAATCATTAATCTACGGTTAACTATCTACACCAACTACTCTTATTTCATTTAGTATATGCACGACAATATCATAGAAAATTAAATTGCCTCAAAGAATGAGAAAAAAAAATCACCAAAATCAGACCAATATTAACGATGCACAGCGAAGTTAACTGCTCTAGCATTTCACCACACTTCGATATATCAGTCGGTCTGACTAATATACAAATTTAATTTTCGTTCCTTATCGCATAGATTAGTTTAATTTATGTTAATAAATCATAATAATAAAGTATACGTAAATGTTTAATTGTAACTAAATGCAATAATTTATAACTAACAACTGTGTTCATTAAATCCATACACATTCTCAAATATAGCAATTACGAAACATTGCCGGGTCAGCTAGTCTATATATATATAAAAGGGAATGGTCGAATTTTTGTCTTTAAAGTAACAAATAACAAACAACAAATATCTTATTGAACAAATTATTGATGTTCTCGTTTAATCCTTCGCTCTTATAATTAAATATTAACGGTCTGCAGTGCCTTCAAACTCTCATTAACATTTCCGTCCTCGCAAGTCACTAACAATAAAACACACTTACTATAATTAACCGGTGCATATTTGGCAAGTTTCCAATAGACATATCAATTTCCAGGTCAGGTTATTTATGTGAACATATTAGGGCTTGACAGTTCAAGGCGAAAAGTAACGCGATTAACGAATATAAAAAGGTGAAACATTAGGAGTATTCATGATCTTTAGTTTAACTCATGATAAATTGAGAAATATTTCCTTCTTTTGCCATGTTAAAACTATATAACATATAACATGGTTAAGAGTATTTTAATAGGTTTGTTAAATGGAGAATGACGTTACACAACAGACCAGCTGACCTGGTAACCAGTTTGTTTGTTGTGTCAGGTTACTTGCTTGTAATTTATGTATTGATTTTGTGTTAGTATTGTTTTGGATGTTTTAAAAACTAATAAAGCAATGGATGACAATAATAATAATGTAATGATAGTTGCCGTTTAGAACATCTTCATTCTCTTCCTCACAGGTTAGAAGATCAACAAGGCATTCAGTGTACAAACTTTCACTTTTCACTCACTTACGCATGTTTCAATAAATTACTTTAATCAAAACTTCGAAGTAAACAATAACAAGAAGTTTTGTAAGGAAAAGTTATAAAACAACTTATGCATTTAACATTTAACATGACTTTAAATAGGGCTACTCACAATCCTATACTTCTAACATTTAGCATGGTAAACATTTTAAATTTAACACATCATGAATACCCCTACTGTAGATTTTTTAAAGATAACTAAGAGCGAGTATTGTATGAAAAACCAGGATGATCGATATTGTATTTGATTACCAATCATAATTCAACTTAGCTTAGAATGTAAAAAAAGACATCACGGGGACGCAAATGAAGTAAGAGTGCGAGACTTCAATCATTGATTAATAACCTTATTATTTAAAGCAACTAATGAGATTAGTTACATCGGCTTTATAAAAGAAAAACTCTGTTCCAACCAGCTTAAACACTAAGTTCAGAACCGTTTCTGACGGTCGAAAGAATCCCAGAGTCCGAGCGTACGTAGTACACTAATTCTGTATCAGTTACATGTAGTACAAGAGCCCAAGAGGAGAAAAAAGGCAGTTATGTTATCCAATTTTTGATTAATTTAATAAAAACTATGTATAATCACTAGTTATAATTGATGAGTCTTCCAAGTATACGTAGGAGGTATAAAAACTGGCGGCAGTTTCAAATCGTAAAAAAAAAAAAAATTCGGAGCTTTATATCTTTAAAATTACTAATAACACTAGAAAACCTATGTGGACATTATTTAAAGTAGATTAAATATGCTAAAATATGAACCCTATTGAAGCTATTTACGTTCAATAGTTCTCGAGATATAGCTTTTTAAAAAGCAACATGTCATAAAAAATGCACTGAAAAATCCAAAGTTAGTGAATTTATTTTGAGGAACCTATATCTCAAAAATCATTCGACGTACAGATATCTATAAGCACTCAAATTAAAGCTAGTTTAATGTACTATGAAGTTTATAAGTATAACGTTTAACTTCGTAAGAATAGTAAGTTTAATAATGTTTGACAAAATATATTCACAAAATTTCAATTTCTTTTTGTTTGGATAACACCTTTGATTTTTTAAAAAATATATCCCTGGATCCAAAAGACGTACATACGCCAGCACTCAAAATAGAGGTAATTTAATTTACAATAAAGTAATTTATGACACGAATCTATGTATGGGTAGTAGCTTTTACGATATTCGCATATAAATTTTGCACATGAAATTGTGGACAAACAACTATAAATCAATTTATTTTAGCAAATATCACGAAAACTACTACTTCTGCGAGTATTAATGTCATTACCTACTTTATAGTTCATTTAATTAGCTTTGATTTGAGTGCTGGTAGACATTTGTACGTAATAAAGTTTTTGAGATATAGATTTATCAAAATAAATTCACTAACTTCTGATTTTTCGTTGCATTTTCTATTAAATGTTGTTTTTAAAAATCTATATCTCGGGAACTATTGAACGTAGATAGCTCTATTAGGGCTCATATTTTATAAAATTTACTCTACTTTATATGATGTTCTCTTAGGTTGTCTAGTGTTGTTAGTTTTAAAGATATAGAGCTCCTAATGAAAAAGTAATGTTTTTAAGGTGTTTAAACAGCCACCATTTTTGAATCCCCCTACCTATGCTTGGCAGACTCATCAATTTCTCCTCTTGGGATCTTGTACTACTAGTCCAGGATTTATTGTTAGAACAAAGCTATATTACATACTACTACTAATCGTAAGACTTGCGTTTATACACGGTTTTATTTTTCTTACACTTCAATTTTATTTACAAAATAACGTTACGATTGATAAATCTATCTTTATAAATATATATAAATCAATAGATAAAATCTATTGTGGCATATATTTCGTTTTCTTTCTTGCCGATAGTATTATATATCTTTTACACATTTCACTACGTTGATTGAAATGTTTTCACTATTTATACTTTTTAATCATTACTTAAATATTTCATTATGTTAATTTCAATTACTCATAATTTAAATTTTTTTTTCTCACTTTCCATTATGTTTATTTCTTTATTTACATGTACACTGATTTTTTATTATTTGTTTTGTATGATTCTTTCTAGTACAATATTATATTTTATAGTCATGAGAGATAGTTGACCGTGGATGACTTATACGAGGAGAAAATGGTTTGGGGGTGCGGTCAAAATAAAACACAAATAAGTTGAAGTAACTTGTTTAATCGTGCCTATGTATATTTATAAATTCTGACCGAAACGTTAGCATGATTAAATAAGTTACTTCAACTTATTTGTGCTATATTTTGATCGCATCCCCCAACCATCTTCTCCTCGTATTATATTTTATCTTCGATTAGTATCAACTACTATCTTTTTTATTTAGTGTTATTAATCGAAACATCGGCACAAATAAATAAACTTTAATTATATTATTTCAAAATTTTTTGAGACAAGGTAATTATTTATTAAATAAATCAAAAATTAGTATCCAATTCTGTCTCAACACTTTATTTTTCAATACTCCAACGTTTCGGCCATTCTAGCCATCTTCAAGGACATCTAAATATTTAACAGCTAATATTATATCTTCATTTTTAACACTTACAACAACATCATTATTCACTATATAATATAACATACCTTCCTCATCTCTTCCTCACATTAATTTAAAGTTTCTTTTGCAGGCTATTCTGCCCAGGTCATTTTCTTTATTATAAGTTAGAAACCTATTCCAACAGTCAATTATTAAAGAGTCATATTTATTATTAATAAGCTTACTAAGCTTAAGTCTAGTTACCTATTTATTTAAAATTTAAAATCATTAACATTTAATTTTCCTCTATAAGGTTATCAACAATTAAATACACCACCATATAACAAACCATTTATAACCTCCCACTCACACAGGTCTGCCTTGTTTTAAAATTAATATATTTTTTTATTTTAAATTGCATTTTTGTCTCAATTTGGTATTTATTCTAATTCTCAAAATTCCATTATTAAATTTAATTGTAACAGTAACAAATTTCTCCATCATTTTTATAAATTTATTTTGCTTAAAATCTATGCATAATGTTGGTTTAAATTCTTAGTATGTTTTAAAATTAACTTTGTAAGTGATGTTCTCTGTTATATAAATTGACTCAAGTATTTTTCTTTTGTATAAATTGTTTTCTTTATGTAAAATTATGGTGTTATCAAAATCAAAATTATGTTGATTTTTGGCTGTATGCTGTACTAAGCAAATGTTGGGGAATAGAATATATCAACACAAAAATGATACAAGAAATAAAGAAAAGGATCCAAATAAAACAGCACTTGTATGAAAATGACCTGGGCAGAATAGCCTGCAAAAGAAACTTTAAATTAATGTGAGGAAGAGATTGTATTGAAGGTATGTTATATTATATAGCGAATAATGATGTTGTAAGTGTTAAAAATGAAGATATAATATTAGCTGTTAAATATTTAGATGTCCTTGAAGATGGCTAGAATGGCCGAAACATTGGACTAGTGAAAAATAAAGTGTTGAGACAGATTTCGATACTAATTTTTGATTTATTTAATAAATAAATAAGCTTGTTTGTTCATCTTTTCTGACCGCACCCCTCGGCCATTTTCTCCTCACGTCGAAAACAATTCGTATTATTGAAGAGGTTCCAATCAGCTGATTTCATCTATACATAATACATTATGTTCATAGCAATACATCATTCGATTCTGTCTGACATCAACATGAGCTGTCAAGGCTCCTAGATATGGGACGCCTTCATTAGAAAGCCGAAAGTCCATCGCAGATACGATAATGGATGTTCTGAGAATTCGCAGTTCTCATCTATTGAGAAAAGATAAATTCTGTAACCCGCGAAACGAGGCCGACTTACTGCCTATTAATAGTTTGTTTAAAGGAAACCTTCCCGTTTGGTGTAAAAAGATGTCCTGCCTTGTTTCTATATGTTTGTTTACACTGCAACAGTTTGTAAGAGAGAGCGAGTTGGCTTGAATTCAGAAGCAAGA
The DNA here is from genome assembly GCF_000696795.3 of Halyomorpha halys. Taxonomy (NCBI): domain Eukaryota; kingdom Metazoa; phylum Arthropoda; class Insecta; order Hemiptera; family Pentatomidae; genus Halyomorpha; species Halyomorpha halys. The sequence continues at coordinate 852,645 of NW_027108420.1, forward strand.
ACCCATCAGTAAATAGTTCTTTAAATAAATTGCCTTAGGGAAGTGCTGCTTGTTTTGACCCCAATAAAAAGAACAAACTATTTTTTACTTTCACAAACTATGGAGTATATAGTTGGGAGAAGTATTGAGATCATGAAAAACTTCGAATGCGAGTTTTTGACGGAAAAAAACGTTTTTGATTCCAAATAATCAAGTTTTGCAAAATGGTTTGTGCAATTAGCCTCCCTCAAAAAAGAAAATTCATACGAAACTGAAATTTCAATTTTTTTTTAAATAATTTATTTATTGTTATTTACAACAAGTAAATTTGCTGTAGGTGACATAGTGACATGATACAAACATGTAGAGAATCTATCCACTGATAGAACTCCAATAACATTTCAAGAGGAGAAGATCTCGAGCCCATCTTCTTTTCAGACGCCTAGGAGGATTATTAGGTACTGAAGGAGAAGCCAGGTTAGAAACAAGTGGATTTGGGTGGTTGAGTTTATCATGGAAGGAATAGTATCTGGTTCTGGCCAAATCGGCAACATATGGAACATTGAGGTCCTGATGGATGACTTGATTTGTGACAAAGTAAGAAGCATTAATTTTACGAAGGAATTTGGACTGTAAGGATTGGATTCGGGAGGAATTTGATGGTTTAGTGGAGCCCCAAAGCTCAACTCCGTATGTCCAGATAGGCCTTATTATAGTCATGCACATCAGTATTTTGTAATGGATTGGAAGTTTAGACCGTTTGTCTAGTAAATGTTGCAATATTCGGAATCGACGAGCAGTTTCTTGTCTATTTAGTCTTGTATGAGGATTCCATGTCAGTCGTTTGTCGAGATGTAGTCCTATGGAACGGATCTGTTCGACAGCAATAAGAGGGGTATTATTAAAGGATACTGTAGGGCAAGAAGTCATGGGTTTACGACGAAGGGTAAATGTAATTTGATGGGATTTATTAGAATTAATTTTAATCCTCCAGTTTTGGCACCATTCTTCAAGATTGGTGATGTGGGATTGGAGGGTTTGGGATACAATGTAAGGATCATTGTTCACTGACAATAGATATGTATCTCAAGATGAGAATAAAGAATATAAATTTTGTTCCTTCCGAAAATACAGCAGTTAATAATAGACAATGAAACCTAGTCGCACATTTACACTCTTTTACCTCTGAGTTCATCTAATTCTTATTTTTATATGGTTGAGACACATATGCACGAAAACTGTTGATATCAATAATTTTTTTTTTTAGTTATTTTTGAAAAAAATATTCTCCTAACATAGTATATGCTAATTTGGAGGTTATTATTTTACTATAACTGACCCATTAATTATACTGTAGCGATAAATATATAGCTCTAATATTCAGAAAAAAAAAATTCGAAGAATAAATCACGCAATATAAACATTTCTTTAATATTTGCAAAACAAAACATAAGTTATTGCAATATCAAAGGAAACTAGCTATGGTTGATTTTATATTTTCAGGGTGTTGAATACACCCATCTTCAATGAGAAAAACAAGAAAGGACCCTTTTTTGTTAGGAACGGTTAGGTTCAGAAGCGGTTATGAAACGTGTTCACAATTAACTGACGGCTCCAGGCGTCTGGTACATAACTACACTCCTTTGATTTATTTTTTCCCAATGCGCCTTTAAAGCCTACCAAGGAATTTAATGGACATAGAACAACATAAATATAAATAAAATAAACGGAAGATGGTCCGAGTGCAATCAAAGAAAAACTCAATTACTTATTGTTATGAAAAAAAGATCGTACTTTTTAAAAAGGTATATCACGGGAAGTATTAAACCTAAATAGCTCTATTAGGGCTCATATTTTAGCAATTTATTTAATATTTACTCTTCTTTATATGATGTTCTCTTAGATTTTTAGTGTTGTTATTTTTAAAGATATACAGTTCCGAATGAAAAATTAATTTTTATTTAATTTTGAAACAGTCGCCATTTTTTACTCCCCTATCTACGAGGGAGGTCTGAAAAGTTTCCGACCTAACAAAAATAAAAGATATTTTTTTCTGATTTTTTTTTTTATTTTTCAACATCTCCTTGTAACTCTATACAGTTATCCCAGCGATGCTCCCATCTCTGTAACCGTCCAAAAACTACTCGGCGTTTTTCTCTGCAAAATAAGTGTTCACGAAGGTGATTGCCTCTTCATTTGATTTGACGAAAATCTCTTTTCTCCGAGCGCAATTTTTAGATGAGGGTACAAAAAGAAGTGGCTTGGGGCTAGATCTGTTGAGTAAGGCGGATGGCCAAGCATTTCCTTAACCGTAATTCGTGGATTTTTGCCATGGCAACCGCTGAGGTGCGTTGTCTTGGGGGAACAGAATTTTCTTTTTCTGTAAATGTGGCCGTTTTTCCGCAAGTTCTGCCTTCAGCTTGTCAAGTAATGATGCGTAGTATGCTCCTGTAATGTTTTTTCCTTTTTCAAGATAGTCGATTAAAATAACTCCATGACTATCCCAAAAAAAAGTTTTTGCTTTTTTTGGAGCCAGTCCCCCCCTTTGCAGTCCACTGTCTGGACTGTATTTTTGTTTCAGGCGTATAACGGTGTATAGAAGTTTCATCTATAGTAATTCATTGGCACCAAAATTTGGATTTATTACGCCTAAACTGCGCCAACAGAGCGCTGAAAATTATCATATGAACACATTTTTGGTCTAAGATGAGTATGAGTACAAGTGAAGAACACTAATATGTGGTACTTAAATAATTTTATAAATGTTTCGGCCTGAATTTTAGAACTCCTTCAGGGCCAAGTTCAAATAAGACTACTATTTTATTGTTAATATAACAAGAAAAATATAAAATAATAAAAAAAAGAAAATTATACAAGTAAATGTATGTAAATAATAATAATTTTACAAAAAAATTATAAAATATATATTTATATCGTTTTCTTTCTCACTTTTCTCATAATTTTAATTTATATTATTTACAAATCACCGCTTTGCTTCAATGTTAGGATATTATATATAGGATCTTTATCTTGTGTTAAAGGTATTCCATAAAATGTGCCATAGACTGGAATTTATTTATAACAACCATAATAGCTTTAGGAAAGTCTGTAGGGCATCTTAGTAAAGAAAATGACCACAGACAGGAGAACTATTAATTTTTTTTTTTTTTCGTTAGTTAGTTTTTTGTATTGATTTGTTAATATGATGAGAAGGAAAAAACTTCCATCTAGAACACAATACTATTCTATATATTTTTTACCACGTTTCGGGTTCAACCTATATTCATGTACTTGTATCCTCATTTTGTCAATTACATCTATTTCTATCTTGAAATATTGTCATGTATACACATATAATTTAAGATTTAATACATAAAATTATTTAAATATTTACGTAGTAAATTTTAAATTATATGTTTAAACATGACAATATTTCAAAATAGAAATAGATGTAATTGACAAAATGATGATACAAGAACATGATATAGGGTGAACCCGAAATGAGGTTGAAAAAACATAGAATAGTATTGTGTTCTAGATCGAAGGCTTTTCCATCTCATTGTATTAACTAACAAAAGAAAATCCAAAAAAATGGTTAAGGCAATAAAAAATGGGCTTTAAATTCTTAGAGTAGAATGCAAAATATAAACAAATCAAGAAATTATAAAAATTAAATAATATTAAATCAAAATGTAACTTCTTATGGTAAGAACTTGTAAAATAATACACAATTGACAAAAAAAAAAAAATGTTAACGTCTATTTTCGCAAATGAATAATAAGAACAGCCATTTAATCTGAAGTAAATGATAAAATAATTGTAGTAGTAATAGTACTGATGAATGTGTAAAAAAAAAAAAATTAAATCAAAATGAAATAAAATATTCAATCAATTTACAAATTTTGGTTGAAAACAATATTAATTTCATTTCTTTTGGGTCTGTATGGATAGGAAGTAAAGGAATTGATGGGATTTGAAAATGGGAAGGGTAATGTAGCAACAAATGACAGTAGTGATGGAATTCTATGGAGAAGAGGAGCTGATAACGAAAGATTCATCAAAAGCCACAGTTCGGTGGGTACTAATAAAGATCTTATATTCAGGCCAAAACATTGGTATAATAAAATAAGCATCACTTAGTAGAGTTCTTCATTTCTGACCATAGTGTCATCCCCCCCCACCCATCTTTTTCTTAAAAAAAAAATCCATCTTAACAGTAATCCAATAATTTATTAACTTACAGCAATCAAAAAGTAATGCTTTCTAATTAATATAAATCACGATATTACAAAATTAAATTAGTTTTATTTACTAATGTTTATATCTATATAATAATTAACACTCTAAATATTTTATCAACACCATATTCTTTACTGATTTATTTGAATTGAGCAATAAAACAAAAAAAAAATATTTATTCGTATTTAACGGACTAACTAATATTACCATCACGTATTTAGTAATTTTCCAATCATCTTGAGGGAAGTCCAAGGAAGCAGTCAATAACAATAACAAGTCAGCAATAAGATAGAATTAAAATGACCTCGTTGATTTTACATAGGGAGACGGAGACAACAGGGAGAACAAATATATTTCACAATAGCGTTTAAGCCCCTTAAATTCATTTTAATCTTTAAGCATAAAATATATATTTATGAAGATATGAGAAATGCTTCATACATACTTACTTTTTATAAACCATATCAAATGAATAATAGAAACTTCTTTTTTTTTCTGTTTTTAGATGCAGACTATTTTATATCACAACTCGAGTGGAAAAGAGGCCTTCACTGGTAATTTAAAACAAAAAGAAGTTCACCGTGCTATAACACTACACCCAGTTAAACAACATAAGCATCTCTACCGTATTCACAATTACATGCAAGTATGAACAAATTAAAATATAATATATTTGAAAATTATTATCGGTGAAATAAAGTTAAATATCAGGTTATACAATAATACTCCTTCAACTATTTGTTATATAACATTTGTTTAGAACATCTACTTGCTTAGAAATCGGATTAGACATTAAATAATTAGAGGAATATCAAAATCTAATGAAATTCATCCAATTTAAATTTTAAGAATTACAAATATGTATTTTAATAGTAGAAGTAACTTTTTTTTTCTTTTAAAGGAAAAAACCCTTCTCACTTCTATTTATTTAATCTTTGAAAATCGTCCATTAACTAATCAATTCTTAAATATTTTATGTTTCACATCAGCTCTTCAAGAAATTTGTCTTGATTTTTAAACTCTGTACATTTTTTTATTCCTGAAACTAATAGTAGTCTTCTATCAATTTGCTTCTTCCCTTCCCGTTTCTGCATATTAATCTGTTAAATTGGACTGCACATTCACAGTCTAATATGCAGGAGAGGGACTAGTAGATAGAAGTATACGAATAGTTTCAGGGATAAAAGAATGACAAATTTTAAAAGTCAAGATAAATCTCTTACAGAGGATATAAAATTAAGATTGGACTAGGTAATGGACAGATGTCCGCAACATTGTCTGAAGATTAAATAAAGAGATAGAAGTAATGGTTTTCTGTTTCCATATAATGAAAACAAAGAGTTTACAATATTTTAAACCTTAATGAACATAATATATTTGAAACAATGAAAATTGAAAATAATTATTACACAGCCAGGAAACTAAAAATTGAATGAAGTGAATAATGACAAATCTCTAACCATCAGATACATCATTAGAATAACCAAAATTACATTGATAAATGATTCAATAGGCCTTGTCTCTTACAAAATATGTTGAGCCAAATTTTTTCTATCA
>NW_027108420.1:858469-859959 GCF_000696795.3 Halyomorpha halys
ACCAGGAAATAAATAATATAAAATATTTATTTCATGGTTAATTTCTATTTTATTATTTTATTTTTTTTGTATTCAATGATAGAAAAAATTTGGCAATATCGTTAAAGTTCTAAAAGTTCATTTCTGTTCCACCTACACATACCACCATACATCTAGTTAATAGGTAACCAATTTTATCTTATTGAATCAAACTTTGTATGTACATGTTTTATTTTTAAAAAATTCTACTTTAAAACCATAAAATTAGTTGATTCTTATACATCAATAGAAAACAGCACTAATTAAAAAAAATTTAAATTAAGTGAAAACTTCATAATTCTTAGAACCTGAATTTCAGGAATATTATAAAAAATGTGATTAAAACCAGATATTTAGAGATGTATTTATTTTTATATTTTAAAAAATGTCTACTTTAAAACCATAATATCAGTAGATTTTCATGTAGTAAAAAAAAAAAAATCACTACTAATTATTAGGTAAATAAAAAGATAACAAAAAACAAAATTAATTTATATATAATCTTTTCACTTATCTTAAGACTGGTAATTATTGTTTAAATAAAATTAATTTTGTCCAAATCAAAGTCTCAAAAAATTCTTTATTTCCTCAAAAGTCCAACGTTTCGGGAAATTTGGCCATCGTCAAGGACAATCTTAAATACCAATTTATACTCACATAAAATATTTAAAAAACTATTTGCAGACTATTCTGCCTAACCAGTTTCAGTTAGAATTGCCCAATTACGTCACATTTTTATTAATGGTAAACTTTTAATTTTAATCAATTTAACACCATTGATACATATTGTTATGATAGCAAGGTGTAACAGTGTTAAATTAAAAAGTATAATTTGGCATTAATATTAAAAAGTTTAATAACGAGTTGCAGGCCTACCTTCTACGCCATAACCCCTGATGAAGACCTGAAACTCAGGTCGAAACGTCGGCATAAAATAAATAAATATGGTTTTGTTTATTTATGTTGTTCTTTGCTGACCGCCCCCCCCCCCCCCCCCCCCGCAAACTTCTCCAATCATTAATGTACGGTCAACTATCTACACCTCATTAAAAAGTTTAATATTAATGAAAAAGTGACATAATAGGGTAATTTTAACTGAAACTAGTGACCTGGGCAGAAAAGTCTGCAAATAGTTTTTATAAATATTTTATGTGAGTGTAAATAGGTATTTAAGGTTGTCCTTAAGAATGGCCAAATTTGCCGAAACGTTGGACTTTTGGAGGAAATAAAGAATGTTTTATGACTTTAATTTGGATTCAATTGATTTTATTTCAAAAAATATAAAATTAAGTGAAAACTTAATAATTTTTTAAACATGAATTTTAAAAATAATAATAATAAAAAAGGATCCAAACCAGATATATAGGGATTTAGTGATATATTTACTTTTAATTTTCAAAAATCACTACCAATTACTTTTGGCTGGAACTAAACCATCTCCATCATATTAAGAAAAATATGGTCAATCATTT
>NW_027108420.1:860144-925446 GCF_000696795.3 Halyomorpha halys
TATAATGAAATTATGTCAAAACTTCATAATTTTTAGAATATGAATATTTTTGGAACAATAGAAAAAAAATAATCAAAACCAGATACATAAAGATTTAGTGCAAAAACAAAAAAAATAGGCTAAGTATGTTCATAAATTTACTCAATGGCCTTGTTATAGATGAAGCATTTTATATTTCCTTCAAACAAGCAACTCAGTTTCTGTGAAATCAAATTTATAAAAGAAATAAATCAACAATATTTATTGTTATTGTAATAATTTTCTTTTCAGATGTTGAAAGTTCAAGAACTACAGCAAGACATGCTTTCCCTCCATCGTGATATCCTCAGCATGTCTCAGATACTTGATATTGAAAATAAAATGGACATCTTTGATGATTCTGTTCAATTTGGTGAGTTTTAAGATTAGTTTAAAATATATCAATCATTATTTTTGTTTATATAATTAATAATTTATTACAACATATTCTTCAATGTAAACATGGAATACAGGTTTTTGAAAACCAGACTGGTGCTTCTTTCTTTGTAAGTATTAGCTCAGCATACTCGAATGCATACTTCCATGATTAACATATCACGACTATTAACAACAACACTTCATCCGGCATTAGCTGTTTTAAATGTGTTATAAAGGGAAGGAAGTAGTTCATTGGATTTGCAATGTTCAGGGCCAGGTTAAATTTAGGCTAGTCGAAAATTCAAAAAATGATGTTTGATCAAGTCAGAAAAATTGAATCGGGGGACTGAAAATCCTCCTGGGGAATCTATAACTTAGGTGTCTTACTGTCCAATGCAGCAGGTTGTAGGAAAGAAACCTGAAGGTTGAGCATTAATGCTAACATCATGTCCTTGTATTACTGTAGATCAGTAGAAAACAGTTCTTTATTAACAAGTATTGAATATTCAAGAGTTGGTTAACTTATAGGAAGTGAATGTTTTCTAATCAGAATGAAAAAGTCAAATTTAATTTTTTGAGTATGCCACAAAATAAAAGTCAACTCCTCTTGCCTCCGAGATGTATTCAAACTGGTACTAGTTCTAACTTGAGAATACTGAAGTGCTACATGAACATCCTTAGAAGATTTATACAGTCGCGATATTTAACATTAATTTAAAGATATATGAAATTTATTTACAGTGAACGTAAATTTGTTAAATTTAAAGGCAAAAATTGTAGGAAGATTGTCTTACAGTCAATAAAGGTACAAAATAGTAAAAAAAAAACTATTTAATGATAACAACTATCGCCCTACTTTGCAGAGCTAAATGAAAACAAGATAAAAACAATGTAAGATGTGACAAGAAAATTAGAATAATTATACAAAAGGAGTAAAAAATTATACAAAAACATTTTTTAAAAAGAAAGAGACAAATTAAGTTAAGAAAATATAAATATAAATAGAGAACTAATTAATAATAGGTACAGTCATGTGTGATAGAATAGGTACAGTCATGTGTAATAGCATTGTAAAACATATCATCCCTATATTTATTTTTCTTAACTTAATTTGTCTCATTCTTTTTTAAAAATGATTTTGTATAATTTTTTACTCTCTTTGTTTATGTATCCTAATTTCCTTGTCACATATTACATTGTTTGTATCTGTTTTTCATTTAGCCCTGGTGAACCCTACAAAGTTGGGCAAAACCTTGGTTACCATTAACTTTTTTTTTTTACTGTTCCTACAATTTACTTCATACAGTCAATTATATTCTTCCAATAAAGGCAAACACATTTTGCCAATTTTAATTTATAAACAATATGTACAACGTTTTGGCTTCCATACTTTCTTCAAAAACTTTAGGATAGGTTCAATACTTCGGTGTAAGTTCAACCTACTCTACTTTGGAGTTCCAGTCCGAGAGTCTGTGTTAGAGTGTGCAAATGAAAATTTTCGTTCCTGAAAATGGCATGAAAGCCAAAATGTAAAACATTTTTTATAAATTAAAATTGGTGAAATATTCTTACCTTTAAATTTATTTAATTTAAAGCTTCATTAACTAGATATCTCATTTAATTAATGATATTATTCTCCAATTTAAATGCAATTGATCATTCACATACTCATTAAGATAATGTATGCATATCGAGCATTCAGAGGTGTTAGTAATAAGTAGTTTCTGATGTACAAAGAACAAAAAAAATGAACAGATTATTCATTTTTCATTATTATGTAGAATTATTTACATTTAAATTAAATTTATTTTTTAATTCGCTTTAGGACAACCGCCAGGACTCACAAAATATATCCCAAAAACTGACAAAGATCTGATCCCATGGGACTTTATTCAGCGATCCTTATATTCTGCTTTTAATGCAAACCCGAGAAGGAGAATCGATGCTCCTTTGAAGGAAGGACTTGATGATGTAATTAGAGAGGTAATTATATTTTTTCATCTCGTTGTTTTGTATAACTAATCCTTTGGGTCTCGTTTAGTATCAAAATAATATAATATACAGTTAAGAAACAACAGATCTATATTAAACAAAAGAAAATTGGATTGGAAAATTTTGATTTCATTCTTTAAGAAAAAATAATGAAATAAGTTTATAATCAACATAATATCATATTAAATGATGAACGTTAAATAACTTGATAAGAAAATATAAAGAAATAACTTTAGCATAATTTATTTATTTTAAGAAAAAGTATAAATTATTTGTGTTTCGCTATTAAAACTGTAAAATTGTGAATTTATCTTTTACCACTAAGCCAATTCCGTTTGAATTTATTGTATTGTTAATTTCTATTGTTGATCTAAAATTCTAAAAGTACAATAGCAAAGATGTAAATTATGTCACAGAGCTTAAAAGAAGTAAACAAAGTATATTTATTTAAACAATACCAGACATATAACTGTGAGTAAAAGTTATATGAAAAAAACAAAAAAAATATAATAGTAACAATAGTGTCCAATGTAAATAGGCTGTTATATTTTTATTGTAGCTCATAATAATTAATATCAATAGGTCAAGATATCATCGGAGTTAAAAGGGCGACATGTAAACATGTAAAAAGGGCGAATTCAACAAAGTGGTTATTTTCATACTTTTTAGTATTTATTTATTCAAATAATTATTGATACTAAATAGTTTCACTATGTGAAACACAATTAGGAATATTTCAAGTTCTCAAAAACACAAGTATATTGTAGGCTTTTCATCCAAAAATTACTAACCCAGGTGAAGTACAAAGTATAATCTCCTGAAAATTGTTGGGTTCATCTTTTTTATAAACCAATGATATGAAAATTAAAAAAATGGTCTAAAAAGGGTGAATTGTCAACTTGATTTATTATTTAAAAGAATTACCTGTATAATTTGATAATGAATAATTTATATTTGTTAAAGGTAATGGAAAAAATCAACAAGTTCTCAAAACAAAGAGGAAGGGTCATAGATTTTAAAGAAATACTCTACGGCTATGTGAGATATAATCCAATCCATGGAGCTGATTATATTTTGGATTTACTTCTTCTTTATAAAAAATACAGAGGAAGAAAAATGACAGTACCTGTACGCCGTCATGCGTATCTCCAACAACAATTTACTGGTAATATTCTTATATTCAACTATCAATATGATAATTTGTGACATAACTAAATAACTATATATATTTACAAAAAAAAAAAAAGTATGTTAATGTAGCTCAACAATTATAATAATAATAACAATGTAATAAGTTTTTTTAGGAATATACTTAGTATTATATATTAAAAGGACTTATAGAATACAATACTTATTTAATTAAATGTGTGAAAAGGTTTATTTATTTCATATTCTGATTAAATAATAATGAATAATTATGTTATTTAAGTGTCCACTTCATATTTTACTACAATCTGGAGCATAAAATCTATTCCAGAACCCTTATTCAATTATATTTAAAAAAATAATAACTTGAAGAAATTTGAATTTAGTTTTTTATCTTGTCTTCAGGTTAGAAATAGTTATTAATTCATAATAAGCTTGATCGTTTCTCTTCTATTCATTGACCAAAATATATGCGGTTATAGTTACAAATTTAAATTTTATTATATATTTAATAAAAATTGACTCACTCAATAATGCCGGGACAAATCAGGAGCTGAAGAGGGGGATAGTATACCTGAAAAATCCTAGAAGAAAAAAAATATATGGATTAAAAACTATTGTTTTTAATTATTGACTTTAAGGCAAGATATGAGATTTTAAATAATTGTTTTCAAAGTAAGGTCAAATAATGAAACAAACTAGTTGTAGTTTGATAATTAAAACTTATTAACAAGTATTGCGAGAATTTAATGATCTAGAAACATTTATATAAAAGAATTCACAGTGTTCTTTTATCTAACCTATTAAGTTTTATTTTATAAAATAAAGAATCTTAGACATTAAATTATTTTGTTTTATTTTCAGATATCTCAATTCGTGAAGTTTTAGAAACTGATGAAATTAATCTCAACAACGATCCTTCCGAAGATGCTATTGAAGCTCCTGGAAACCTGCCAGGAATCAAAGATGTCTTTGGAAATGGATTAATTAAATTAGGAGGTAACATACCTTCGATACTTTTCCCAATAGCGACAGATAACTCAAGAGAACTGAGAAGAAGCGATAAGATGATAAATTTTATTCTACCACTCTCTGGAAGATTTGAAATATTCAAAAGATTTATGGGAATATTCGAAGAAGAATGTTTAAGAAATGAAGAGAGAGTAACACTGACTGTTGTTCTTTTCCCAAATGATAAAGAAGATAGCGTATCAAAAACATTAAGTTTGATCAAAATGTACCAAGAAAACTACAGATATACGAAAATAGAAGTTTTACCACAATTTGAAAATTTTGCAAGAGCAAGTGCCTTAGAAATAGGAGCATCACATATTGAAGAACCAAACGATCTGCTGTTTTTCATTGATGTAGATATGGTATTCAGGAGAGGGTCACTGCAGCGGATTCGAAAGAACACTATTAGAAAGAAATCTGTTTATTTCCCAATAGTCTACAGTGAATTTGATCCAATAGCAGTTTTCAACCAAACAATATCGCTTAATCACTTTTTGATTGATGAAACGACTGGATACTGGAGGCAGTATGGTTTTGGAATTGGCAGTGTTTACAAAACCGATCTCATTGAGGTAATTATCAATTTAATAACTTTTTTTTTACCTCCAATATTTATTTTAATACTTATAAAAAAAATTTTTTTTTTTTTTATAAATGATGATAAACACTGCGGCCTATAAGACCTATTGTGCACCAACAACATTACGTCATGGTGTTACAACGACGTTGTAATAAGCTTAATATGACTTTTCTATTTGATTTAAGTGGTGTTTAAAGGGCTCATGTACTTAAGTAGGACAAAAATGTACAAGGTATGTCCAGAAAATAAGAATAGTGTTGGGCTATAAAGTTATTTCTTCCAAAAACACATGCTGTGTGAATTTTTTTTGCAAAAGTTGGAACTGAGGAGTAGTGGTGTGTCTACTTTACACAACATGCACTGGAGACCCACTTCAGAATAAAAACTTGTCACGTAGTATCCACTTCCGTGCAATATGTCAATCACAAATCCCACTAAGCGCAAAGTGTGCACTGTCATAAGATTCCTTTTTGCAGAAGGAAAAACTCCAACTAAAATTTTTTGGGGGGAATGTTGACAAAGAGAGTGTGTTTGTTCGATGAAAACACCCATGCCACCAAAGCGCTTTTGAACTTGTTAGGTTGGGACCTGTTGAATCACCCTGCTCATTCCCCTGACTGAAGACTCACATGGGTGGAAAAAAATTTTAAATTGAGGAGGTGAAACAAGAGGTCTTGTGTGGGCAAGATGAGGGGAAGGAGATGGCGGAATATTACTATGAGGAGAGTATCAAAAAGCTTGTACCATGACTTAGAATCTGCATAGAATGGGAAGGGAAAGGTGTGGAAAAATAAGTAACATATATAAAAACTACATCCTGTTTTTTAAATACAAGATATTGAGTACTCTTACTTTTTGAACATGCTTCATTAGATTATAAGTAACTAAATTTTTTTTTTTTTGCAAAAATAATTGTTAATAACAATCATCTATTACATTTACTATTACTGTAAGAAGCCTTTATTACCTACCTATTATTACCTTTATTTACACAAAAAATTTGTTGTTTTTACTTCCTTATCCGTGTATAAGATAAATATTTAAGAAAAAAAATTAACTTTTGCCACTACTTAATAGAAGTACAACTGCCTCCTAGAATAGTACAATTAAGTTTCTCCTAATGGAAACCTCTCTCCAATGGACACCTCTTAAAATGGACAAATTGTAAATATCCCAGACTATTGAGAAGAAATTGTTGAGAAGATGGTCAGGGTTACGGTCACCAAAGATACAAAAATAAATAAAACTTATTTACTTGTGGCAAAATTTCAACCTGAATTTGAGGCCTTCATCATGGCTGAAAAACAAAATGAGATAACCTTCATCCAGAGAAACATAAAAATAAAATATTAACAAACAAAATTGGAAATGTAAATAACACTAAATTAAGTAGATATTAGTTGATACTAATAGAAGATTCTTAAGTACCAACTACTTAAGTATGTATCTACTTAATTTATTGTTACGTATATTTCCAATTTTGTTTGTTAATATTTTATTTTTATGTTTCTCTGAATTATGGTTGTTATCTCATTTTGTTTTTCAGCCCTAATGAAAGCCTGAAATTTAGGTTGAAATATTGGCACAATTACTAGGCAAAGATGTAAAGTTTTGTTTATTTCTGTATCTTTGCTGACAGTGCCCATCACACAGTGAACATTTCCTCAAATCAATTTACAGTCAACTATATACACCTCATCAAAGAAATTTTTCAATTTATTATTCTTTTATTTAAAAAAAAAAATTCATTATGGTATTTCTAGTCTAATAACAGATTTGTTTATAAGAAAATACTTTTTTTGTGTAAGACTGTTTAATTTTCTTTTCTATGAGGTGTTCACATTTTGTTCTGGCCTCGGTGTTTTTTGATTAGATTAGATTAGATTTTTATTCAGGGCAATCAACATCTAGGTTATTACACCTTTTTTACTTTATTTATCTTCTTGTCTTTGACATTTGATAGTTGAATGTAGACTATTTCCTTTTTACACTGGTCGATAATGGTGGCTTATATTTTAGTATAAAGTTGAGTTTCTTTCAAAAATTTTATTATTTTGTCTATGGATTCTGCTGAGTCTTTAAGGGCCAATTCCCTTGTACGAGGAATTTTATTATTTTCGAAGGCTTGACGAAATGATGAGCATTCTTCATTATATGCTTTATCGATAATGGAGACTGACAGGTTTGGCATATAGGTTGGTCCTCTTTTGTGATTAAGTGGAGGTGTGTTAATTTGGAATGTCCTATTCTTACTCTTGCAACAACCACTTCTTCTCTTCTGTTTCCTCTTATGGCACTTGTCCACTTTTGTGTGTTTTTTTAAAACATTTCTTAGTTTATTGGTGAGTGGTATGTCAGCCCACATTGAATACCAATTTTTTCGGATTCTGTTCCTTAAAAATGCCTTTATGTCTTTAGGCTCGTAAATTTGGAGTGGTGGAACGTTCATTGTAGCAGCCTCTTTAGCCGCTTTATCCACTGCCTCATTTTTTTGATATTTTGGTGTTTTTTGATATTTTAATATAATATTTCTAAATTTTAATATTTTTTTGGTATCCCATTATTATCAGGATTTAAATAAGTTCATACAAACATATTAACATTTAGAAATATTATAATACATACAAATACGTATTTTATTTTAATAACCACTAGTGCAGCCCTTCTCAGCGGACATTCTTCTGAACATACAAACCCATCGGACTTGTATATGTCAATTGTAGATGAGGTTTTACTACTGTGTTAGTTAAAAGTTATAAAGTATATTTAATTTAAAATATTACATACAATTTTTTTTTTCAGGTAGGAAGCTTTGATACAACAATAAAAGGTTGGGGAAAAGAAGATGTCGATCTTTTTGAAAAATTTATCACAGCATCTAAGAATATAAGTATTTTTCGATCTGTCGATCCTGATTTAGTCCACGTATTTCACATTGTCGAATGTGATCCCAAATTGGACGATGTACAACTTAGGATGTGTCAAGCATCGAGGGCTGACACATATGGCAGTGTTGCTCAACTCACAAGATACATCAAAGAAAATCATGAGATTTTCAACAGATTTTTACAAAAGTTAAACTGAATGAAAAAAGTGTTGAATGATATGAAACTACTGAGTATAATGATGTGCCAACTATAAACTATGCATCAATATATGATCCTTAATCAAAAGATGTACAAAGACAAAATTTACATAAATATACGAAATTAATATGTGATTAGAAACGTACTGTCAAGAAACGTATGATGAATTCATAAACAATTTACAAGTATATTTATTTTCTTATTAATCATAGTGACTAGATGAGAACTTTATAATTTTATGTGAAAAAAATTCCTATGAAATGTAAATAAAACAATGTATAGTGATAATTTAAGGCTCACTATTTGATCGCTAATTGTAAATATGAAATATGTATTATAATTTGTTGTAAATCGAAATGCTGTAAATGTAAATAAATAGCTGTGATCTTTTTATTTTCATTACACAAACATGCGTTGCTCTGATTCCTATACACAACAGTCATAATATTATAGGGTTTCTTTTATTTATAAAGGGTAAAAATATTTACAGGTAAAGCTATAATACCTTTATTCCTGAAAAATAAAGTAAATGATAATGATTCTCTCCTTAATTTTCCAGTTACACTAAAGTTTAGTTTGTAAAAAAAAAAAAAGAGTTTAGAGGGAAAGTACTAATATACTGCTTTAAATCATCTCAGATTTTATGCAATATAAAATTATACCATTTTAATTATAATATTAAATGCTCAGCAAATCAAATATATAAATCTGTCCAGTGATGCCCGCCAAAACCTAAATCCATAAGAAATTGCATGCCCATCTTATTCGCCTCAATGTTATAACCTAAATTATATTTACTGGATGCAGTTATAGCTCGGTATTATATAGTCTTCTAAATTCTTCGGTTAACTTCTCCTTTTTTGGTTCAAATATTTTTATGAAATACTTTAATAAAATGTTCTGTTCCTCCCTTTGTGTAAGAGACCATGTTTTGTATTTGTAAAGAATAGTAAGAAGGGTAATAGTTTTGTAAATTCAAACTATTTAATTTCTGGACAGAAGGTACGAGCTATGCAATTTTGAAATTGAAAAATAACAAGCATTTATCACCTTTAACCTCACCTTTATTTCCTTATCAATTTCATTTTTCTACTTACCATGTTCACTAAATACTTTAACCTCTACCCTATGATCAAATGTATTTCCTCCTAAATCTATATCACCAAAATTATAACTCAATGTATTTCATGATGGTGTCATTTTAAACATCTATGTATCTAGAATGATTTAAATAAACTCAAATTTTAAGCTAACTCAGTTTTCTCTACACTACAGCTTACAAGTGGTATGTATTTATTATTATTCACTATTGCCGAATTTAAATAAATATTTTAATTAATGAAGTATATATACATATATATTAATATATTTGAATATTATTATTAAGTGAATATTACCTCTGTGAAGCAAAGACATGGAAGTACATTGTTATCTCGAAATATTTTTTCAGGACCTATGGAGTTCTGAAACATAAAAATTAATCACAGCCTTATATAAACAAATTTTTTTATTAGTTTCAAATCAATGATTTATCATAAATCTTCATTCTATCTAATAAGGTTTTTAAATTATTTTTAATGAAGCAAATAAATGTAAAATTCTTAAAAACTTCATTCAAACTTCATAAAAGCATATTAAGCTTTATAGTAGGAAGATGGTCTAGATAAGTGGTTAAGAAATGCATAAAGAAAGTAGAAAAACTACTTATCAATAACCAAATTTTGCTCCACATTATAGGGCTACATAAGGGCTAATCTATAAATCTTGGTAGTTTCAGAAACATATTCAGCTTTTGATAAAACAATCAAATTAATGTAAAAAATGGCCTATTTATTTATTTTTTGTTTTTGGTAAGTGTCAGAGCAAATAGTTTAAGTTTAAGTTTAAGTCATCAGTGCACAAATATAAAGTTGGATTAGTTGCTAAATCATAATAAAATTAAAGATATGCATTAGTAAAGGACAAAACTTTAACAATTTATATGAAATTTTGGAAGAGAAGCTAAATCAATAAACTGTTAAAAAATTGTTTTTAATGACAACTATATTTAATATAGGACATAAATCAGATTTAAAACACATACATTACACTTAAAAAAAGTATTTTCAAATGAACCTTTCAAAAATTCACACTTCATTAGGTAGAAACTTTATCGATTTTTACAAGAGTACCTAGTTTGGAGAGACCATTCAAATAACTGGCAATTGGTAGCTTTAATAATGATATTCAAATAAAGCATTACATTTACGAAGCAGAAATTTCAAAGAATTATAAAAAGCCATTCAATATGATACCTTTATTAACTAAAACCAATACATAACTAAATATAAAAATAATACTACATATACCAATAAATATAATTGAATCATGGGCTGGAATACCATAAGTTACAATGTTGAAATTTGATTGGAAAGACCCAGTAATGATCGAAAGTTATTTTATTTTATTTTATTAATGACGTTCTTACAATGTTACAAAAATATTATTACTGAATCACAGATAAATAGATTAATGTATGTTATAAAATTAAATGTTATATAAAATTGTAACAAACAATGTTACTCCAGCCAATGATTAAATTATAAATAATATTAACTTAACAAAATCAGATAATATCATTCATTGAGTAAAAGACTAACTCTTATGATTCAAAATTATTGTTGAAGATTCCTCCAAAGTAATTAAAAATATTTAACAAATTTAATGGCCCGTTGGGAGGGTGTAGACAAAATTATGTTCCTGGTTACAAAAATAAAATAAATAGTAGGGAAAATGGTTCTAAGTTGGCAGTCACAAAAGGTACACAAAATAGAAGAAAAAGCTATTTACTAGCAACCAGCTTGTTACCCCACTTTGCAGGGCTTCATTACTGCTTAATGAGAACAAGATACAAACATTGTAAAGTATAGTAATATAATTATTATAATATTAATAATAAGAATCATATACAAAGAAAGTTGTACAAATATAAATATATGTATACATAAAATAAGAATGATAAACTAAAAGAGAAATACTTTATTTAGTCATGCTGCCCAAATACATTGGGTCACCAAAATACACAGCATTTATCATTTGACAGCAATGCAAAATCAAAACAAGGACATAATAGTCACAGCAGTAGATCAGTTTACAGAAAAACAAATACATAAACAAAATAAAACGTTATTTAAAAGAAATACTTGAATGAATAAATAAGTTAAAAGAAATAATTTAATGAATAAATAATAAGGGAATAAATATGTAAAAACACAACTTGACTGGTCCAAAAACAAAAAAAGAAAGAGAAAGATGGTCACTGTAAAAGTAAGATTTTCATTTTACTTCATTAATTTTAGAAACATTTTCTTACTTGCTCACCTTATTTTAATGTTTGTATCGAATCGCCTGATGAAGCACGGCAAAATGGGGCGAAACGTTGGTTTATATTAAATAGTCGAATTACTATTTGAGGTTTTTCTTGGATCCCACACGGACCATCTTCCTTTTATATATTACACACGGTCAATACATGATCTTCCACTAAAAGAATATAAATATAAATAAATAGAATAATAATTGATATTAAGAACAGTAATGAATGAAAGAATTGAAAGTGTACTAGTGGTATTAATCAACCATTGACCAACCAATAATCTTTTAAAATAAAATAAAGTGCATTGGAACACTTTATTAAATATTTCAGTAGAATGGTTTACTTGTCTGGAGAAATAAAATGTTTTGTAAAATAAAAAAATTATTATTCATAAATAACAAAAAGATATCCAATCAATCTCAAAACTTCCTTATTAAATCATATTACATGTTCAATGTTTTGGCCCAACTGGCCATCATCAAGGCCTATTTTAATTTTAGTTTCACAGCCTCAACATTTATTTATAAAACTTTGCATACTATTATGCCCAAGTCAAATAAACCTATGTTAGTCACATTTAATGACAATTCTGTTTTTGCAAACACTTAATCTTTCTGTTTGTGATAATGATAGTGAAGCACAGTACTTACTATAACATTTAATAATAAATTATATTCTTTCAAAACACTGTACTTCACTAACATTAACTTATCACAAACAGAAAGGTATAGTGTTTGCAAAGAATAGAATTTGCCATTAGATGTAGGTTTATTTTAACTGTGCTTATCTCACTTGGACATAATAGCCTGCAAATTTTTATAAATAAATGTTGGGGCTGTATAACTAAAACTAAGATTGTCCTTGATTATAACTGGATTGGCCTAAACATTGGACATGTAATATTTAATAAGGAAGTTTTAAGATTTAATAATAACAAAAGATTTTTGCATATCTTTTGATATTATTAATAAAAGTACCAGTCTTGGACAAAATAATAAAAATATGTACATCAGTATTCATTATTTAACATGCAATTGGTTCAGGGATCATTCTTCATAAAATATGCAATAATCTTTTCCAAATTTACTACTCAAAATGTTATGTTTACTTCTAATTAACCAGTATAAATAAACATTACATAATTATTAGATAGACACAATATTAATATATAAATAATACTTACACTGTATGCTAGTGTATTAAAATCAAAACTTTTATATTTATTTGGTAAAAAAAAAGAGTGATAAGTCTCTTACGCTGCGCGGTAAAATACTTCTAAGATTAGTGTAGCGGGTTATCAAATTGATTCACTTAAACTTATATTTAAAATTTTAATTAAATTATCAATTATTGCAACCTATTTTTTCTCATGAATTAAATATATCGGTAATTTTTAAAACCTAAACAGTTTTTTTCATTTTTTTTTTTTTAGTTCGAATATAATTTTCATTAGTGGTAAGGATGGTACGAGTGATAAGAGCGGGCTCTTAGTTAAGTTTTCGGCTGTGCTCTATTATTTTAGTGGCATTACGTTTACTTTGATGAGAATTGTATTTGACTCAATTTGGAAGAATGTAAGTACAAAACTATACTCTTACAGTTTTATTAATAATTATAGATTTCAATTCTATCATGACAAGTACAAGTATATGTAAGTAAAAGCCTCACTTTGATAATGATTTTCAAGAAAACGGCTATGGTCTCTTCTTTCTTCTTCGGTCAGGTCAGTGGTTAAATTTCGAAGAAAGATCAGGACACATGCTATAGCTAAATTAGCATCCAAAAACATTATTGGTTTCTGTGTAGTGGTCAATGGCAGAAATAATTCATTTCTCCTTTTTTCCCCACATTTTTTTCATGAAACCATCTTGTGAACCTATGTCCGTAGCCTAAGATAGAGTCACCGAATACAATGAATATAAAAAAAATGAGTAGTAAAGAAGGCCAAACAATTTTTTTTCAGGAAAGAGTAAATATAATTCACATTTATCGCCTTTGAATATGAATTGTCATCGAAGTAAATAGTTTTAGATGATTTTCATTTTTTTCCCTCATAATTCCGGATAATTCCTCAGGATTTAATCCAAATCCAAAATTATTGTAAGCAAGTCCAATACATAAAACAGATCTTTTTAAATATTTAATTTTAAAAATTAACTTCTACGCTTAGAATGGAAATGGATTTTTGGCGGTTCTTAATTAAATAAAGTAACAAACTAGGTCTGTTTTTCAACTACACCTCCTAAATGGTACATCCTATCGACAAAGTTATGCTATAAGAAATAAGAGTGCGTTAAATTCTGATTTTAATGGACACTATAATATATTAATTCGGTTAAGTAGTATGCTGTAAACCGTCGTAAATTAAGATATTAGTATTATTTTTTTTTTTTTGCATTTTGCTATTGAGTCCATTCGCAACCAGAGTAGGTAGTTTATGACTATACCATTTGTCTATATTATTACAGTATGGTACTCATTTGACGCATAATGTAATGTAAAGTTAACTCGTTAATGCATTTATGTCGGTCCTAAAATGATTTCTAAACAGACAATTAGTTTGATAAAGTAAATAATTATAAAATTTTAGGTATTTCTTTTAATTTTTCGCCTATATATCCTAAAACGAAGGTGAAAATGTTCAAAGAACAATAAAAATAAACCAAATTAAAGAATATTACATTATGCGTCAAATGAGTAATAATTTTAGCTATTAGTTTCAACTACAGCTAATTTTTGCCTAACTCTGAGGACGAGTGACGCCAGAAGGCGGGGTCTATTCCTTTCGTAGGCGTGGCATCTGGTACGGTATATTTGAGAGTTGTTGTTGCACTCCGTATGCCATAAATGGCTTGGGAGGGAGATTAAAAAAGTTGAATGTTACTCAAAGTGTGTTCACATTTTGTTTTTTGAATTACCATTTGTTCTCAGTAACGTTTTTGTTTTAAACTAATGCATAAATATTATAAAAATATTTTCTCCTGTTTTATGAAACAACTTTCTTATTCTTATTTATTTCTATCAAACTTTATATTTTAATGTTTTCCTTTAAAGAAATTGATTTTCTATTAACTGTTGAAAAATTGACCAAATTAATTCAATTTTATATTGACTCTTTACTTTTTACCTAAATATATTTTCAGATCTTTAATATTCGTTTTGAAATGAGTCTGAACAGAACAGAATAAGTAAGAATTACTCGAGAACGACTTAATGGATTTTCATTATAGATATACCGTACTATTGGAAATAACATTCACTACAACTTCTATTTTTTTTACATTTTCAATTAAATTTTTGATACGGTTGATGATACGGTTTTACAGATAATTAAATTAATGTACAAAATCCTTATTAACTTCAACGTAAAGTTGCCTTCAAGGGGCGTGGCCTAATTCCTACTTCTTCGTATCATTTTTGCTTAGGAGAGTAGGGTTATAGCACCCCCTGTTTAGGAATTATGGATGAAAACATAATAAATACTTAATTAAATTAATTAGCCAATGAGCTAGAGTTTTAGAACCGCTAGAAATGAGTTTCCGTGTAAAGTGTGGTACTAATTTTGGAAACTAATTTCTTGTATATTTTTTGTTGGGGTTAAAGTTTACTCATCGGGTTCCAGTACTGCTACTCCAAGTATCGAAAATATGAAATTCTCTTCGAGCCCAAATTTTAATTTCGTATAATGGATTTTTGTATTAAATACTTGGTTTTTGTTATTAGTTTTCTTTAAACTAGATTATATTTTAAGGGGACATCCTTAATTGTGCGTGATCATGAACAAATTACCTTCTTGAACAACCGTTGTTCAAGAAACAGTGCTTCCTAAGTACTGAACCTAATAAAATAAAATATTACACGTTGATCACTAAAAACGTTTTTATATAATAGAGAGAATATACATCCATGCTCTGTTCATTGTCGTTATTATTACAATATCTCAAGAACAAAGAATGTTCTCTTTGTTTCTTGTAACATAATCTGATTTATGAGTTGTGGATCAGTGATAAGAAAAATGGTGTAATAACCATGGATCTAATCGACTTGGAAGCTAAGGTAAACTCGCTTCAAGGTTTGAATTTAAAATAAGTGACCAAACATCGCATTACAAAACAAGACTGGCATAAACTCAAAGAAAAAGAAAGTACAATGACTCAGCATTGCTTAGCATAGACTGAGGACTGGCAAGTTCTGTGACCCCCGCGAGGGGGTGTACAGCCCATCTATTTATTTCATCAAAATTTTTGCCTTCCATATTTTTTTCAAAAATTACAAAAATCCAATGATTTTAATACGACTTCACCCGGGGGGGGGGGGGGTTAAAGCCATTTAAACCGCCCGGAACAGTATAAACCAGACCTATGTATGGTTGTCTTATTATTTTTGAATTATTATTCTACCTTTGATATTTTACATTTTCTTTTATACTGTAAATGTATATAAACAATAATTGTTCCTTTTTGTTAAAAAATTTTAGTTCACCTGTGTTTGATTCTTATTCATATATTATTAGATGTTAGTGGTGTTGATATATTATTTATGAGATGATGTATGGTTTTGTATTATTTGGTTTCTTTTCTTTTTGATTTCATATATTCTGTTAACTATTGTTTATTTTTTTTTCTCTCTTTTATTATTTTATTTATATTTTAAAGTGTTCTATAAGTTCATTTTTGTTTTAAGTTAAAGGCACTAATGCCTATTGTTGATGCCTGTTATATTATCGTAGAGGGTCTAGTTTCAGAATAAATAATAAATTATTATTTTCTAGGAATTTTCCTTATTATCGGCTTTCACGGGAAGTAGTACCTATCTGGACCTAGCGTTAAAGGTAAGGTTAGAAATTATTATTATTATATAAACTAACTAGAACCGGAGATATACAATATAATGTTTGATTCCTGCAAAATTTTGAATTCGAGTTTTGGAATTTGAGTTTTCGGTTATATGCCTGGAATGTGACAACTCGTCCAATAAAATCGACTTGACGGAAGAATAACTTACTTTTTTTTTAATATATATTATTTTAAGCCATAAACCACTTCGGGATTATTATTGCCTTAATTTCTGAGATTTTTATTAGACTTTATTTCCTTAATATCCAAAATTTTTTAATAGTCCTTATTGTTTTAATTTCCGAATTTTGTCTTCATTTCCGAATTTAAATGTATAACTATTGAAAATTGGAAATTGTGGTAAAATTTTATTAAATTGTATGGTAAAGGTATACTGAAATGAAGGTCTACTGAGGTGCGATTATTGCTAGTTGAAGAATAAATCTATAGACGGGCAACCAGTAACTCAGTGGTTAGGATACAGTCTTTCTAAATTGATACTATTGGTGGTGCCGGTTCGAATCCGGCCTGGGGCGTTGACTTTTTTCATTGAGAAGCGGTCCCACGAAATGAAAAACTTTGACCCCAACCATGGTTGGCAGTATAGGACTCCAATGGGAGTCTTGCCCGGAAAAAACTTTCTAGATTCGGTTTTTCTATGTCTAGGTGCAAATAAATGGTATTTAATATAAAATAGGACTTAACCTCACTGAAAAGTCTTAAACAGTACTTAAATAACGAATTTTATGAAATCTTCCTCTTAAATACTTTCAATTTTGTTTAGTTTAAAATAATATACAGCACTTATTGTTAGCAATAATAAACAATAGATAAATAAAAAATATTTAAGAATTTTATGAATAAATAAAGCAGAATACAAGAAAAATAGGAATATCCAATTTTTACGGGAACATTCGAGATCACCCGATCTTTCCCGATTGTATTACGGTTTCTTTATCATTTGTTGTTCATTATCAACTGTTGTTTTCCTGGCTGGTATAAAATTTATATTCGTTATTCTCAGCTCGAGAAGTCCTAAAATATGAATTTTTATAACAGCAGAAAAAAAAAAAAATTTTTCATAATTTTCGCCTTCATTGTGTTATTAGATGTTATTTTTTGAATATTACAAACATAGCGATAATTTCAACGCGAGCCCACCTATCTAGACATAATTTGTGGACGTATATTGGGCGTCATTTTCGGGGCTCTTATATCTAAAATATATAAATTAATATTATGCACAAATCATTTTTAAAAACTATATTATTGTAAAAATTATATAATCTCAAAGGTTTTTTTTCTTCATAATGAATTTCCTCAGTCATTTGGTTTTATAATTATTAGTTAAAAATTAATCCCGCTAGAAAAAACGAGCTACAAAAATAAACTTATATAGTCTATTTCAAAACATATTTTCTCCTGTCGAATAGTTATTACAAATAAACATTTTCAGTAAAAATTTAACTCGTTTTGGAAGTGGATATATGACAGAATGTTCAATTGTTGTTTAGGAAGATTTTTAAAAGTATTAAAGTGTATGCAGATTGGCTTGGCTATATTTTTACTTTTCGTAGTTTAGCTCGTTCGTCCCCGTTCAACGAGTGTAAGAGAAACTTATTAAGGACAAAAGAACCTTTGGTGAACTTGGTGGCTGGTAAGGAAGCTATAATAAGATCAAGGTCACTGGAGAAAGTTGATCATGTTACATCATGGAGACCTCTCAGAGATTATAGAACTGGAAGGTGCAAGGCTAGGCTGCTTTCATCTATAGCTGTTCGCCTCGCTGGTGCCACTATTCGACAATGGCTGTCTCGTCCAGCACAATTCGATCCAAAGTCCTTCAAGGGGCCCTCGAAGTAGAGTCCAAAAACACGGAGAAAAAAACAAAACAATTTATATATAATATTTACAATTTCATGATTCAATTTAAGTCTCAAAACAATCTATATTTCTTTACAAGTCAAACGTTTCGGCCATCCTCAAGGACAATGTTAAATACAAATTTAGAACCACATCAATTTATTTTACCCCAATTTTTTATTGCTTTAATGGAAATTAAATAATATAATAAATCACGTTATAGCAAATTAAAATAACTTTAATTTGAGTTCTGGTAGATATCTGTACATCTAATACCTGCTGAGATATTGTTTTTCATAAATCCAAAAAGTCTGTCCGATCAACTAGAAATCAAATTTTTGTGAATTTATTTTGTCAAATATCTTAAAATTTACTACTCCTACGAAGTTCAAAATTATAAACTACTTTATAGTACATTTAATTAGCTTTAATTTGAGTATTAATATACATTTGTACGTCCATTGATTTTTGAGATATAGATTTCTCAAAATAAATTCTCTACTGAATAAAAATACTGATTTTTCAGTGCATTTTTTATGAAATGTTGCTTTTTTAAAGAGCTATATCTTGAGAACTATTGCATGTAAATAGCTCTATAGGGGCTCATATTTTACCAAATATACTCTTTTTTTAATGATGTTCAATTAGGTTTTTTTTTGGTGTTGTTGATAATTTTAAAGATAATTTAAATTCAATTAAATAATTGAATTAATGAATTTAATTAAAAATTTAAAAATTTAAATTAAATAATTTAAACTCCGTAAGGTAATTTAATTATTTTTAATGTTTTGAAACTGCCGCAAATTTGTATTCACCGTAAGTGGTTGCTAGTGTTTGTCGGTTTTTAAAACCGGGTTTTAAAAACCGTTTTTTTGGAGAATATTATGAAATTCGAAAACCGGTTTTTTAGTAGAAAATATCGGTTTTCAATGTATGAATAACACTTCGGTTGCAAGTGAGAGGGTATTTTCTATTTCGGGGAATTTTTTGAATAAACTAAGGACACGGCTAAATAGCAAATCGATAGACGTCCTCTGTTTTCTGAAATCATATTTCATTAAACAAAAAAATAAATAGAATATTTAAATTTGTATTAAAATTGCCCGGAATAGAAAATACTCGGTCCTTTGCTTAATTGTCTTTAAAACTAAAATTGATTTTAATAAGTATGGATGCATAAACTTTATTTACTCTTGTCTTTCGGCTTTGATTATAATTTACATTATATAATACACAGTTATATATTTTCTAATTGTTTTTAATAAGTATCCATCTGTATCTAATAACACTGTTTTTTATAAAAATAATACGGTTATTATAAAAATATGAAAATATATTGTTTTTATTTATTCGAACCCTCTTCTGAATACTCGTTTCACTATTATACAAATATTTACATCCTTATATGTGAAAATTATGCATAAACAACAATCCTGGTCAACTATTATTTCTTTGTTCTACTAAATTGCATAAAAAAAATTTACTATCAATAAAATTGAGCAGTAAATAATTTCAGTTAAAAACTGCTTTTAATCACTCTAAATTTTCTGTTAAAATTTTTTGTTCGAATTACAGAATATTCGAGAAAAAAATTGTTTTATAAAAATTCGAAACCGCTTAAAACCGGTTTTCTAAAATGTCGGTTTTTGTATAAACCCTAGTGGTTGCTATCTTAAATTCTGATAATGTCAACAAAAGTTACAGCAAAGAAATCTTCAGTTACAGCAGAGAAATTTGGGGAAAACGGAGTTTTAATGGGAACTCAAAAAATCATATCTCGACAACGCATTTAGATAGGAAGGTAACGTTTGTGGCACTAAATTACATTTTTGTTGAACTAACCATCCGTTGGAATTTCCTAGTGAAACTGCCAGTATAAACATATACTAGGATGTTTTTTTTGGCTGAAGTCCTCCATTAAGGACCTATACAGCCCCAGAGTGGAAATGTCAAGGTTCGTTTCTCGGAACCACCGCGAAATAAATATTGACCAGCTCAGATAGGAATCGAACCCTCAACCTTCTGAACCAAGCGCGCTGGGACCCTCGCCCCAGCCCGCTCTGCTATCAGGTCCTCCTCAAGACTCGATTGAGGAAGGTTTTTGAATTATTTTTTTTTTATCGAGGTAAAACTTAAATAGTTGAGACATTTAAGATTTCAAACTCCATAAATTGTGGTAAAACTTGATCTAAAGAGGTTATTATGTTCGAAATTAGCTATAGACGCTATGGGTGAGGTTTGGGAAAATAAAAAAAAATCAGTATGGAAATATACTATTATAGAATACTCCACCGACCCCGAGAATCCGTTCAAAATTTATGAAAGATTTTGACTACCCTTCCCAATTGTTGTGATGTTCCTACAACTGAGGCTGAAACCTCGATGGATATTAAAGCAATTTTTACAACTGTATGTTTTTTTCTTGGCCATCTTCTCCAGGAATTAAAAATTATATTTTACGCCTTATAATTTTTTTATAAAGGAAGCGAATTTAATAGAGGAAATGGAAGGTGAGTGTTGTGCCTGAAGCTATCCCCGACCGGAGCAAATTGAGGTTGCCCAATATCCTGGGGCATCGAGGGACTGATCACGAATTTGTGGACTCTTGGTCAACCTCCATTATCCCGACCGATATAATACCTTTCCTCTGGTAGTTGTGTCTATGTCGAAACCTTTTCCAAACACATCACTCCTTTGATAATAGTCTCAATCTGTCGAGAATTATGTGTTAAATGTTAATATAAGACCAAATGGTTTCATTTAAACACTTTCCCTGTGCTATAAATCCAGTTTCTTTCTTGGATTATACATTTGGCTGGTCCAATTGTAAAAATAATGTACGAATTGTCATGAACGACTTTTTACTAATACTGGTATAACTGAAAATTCATTACTTAATGTGATGAGGTAAAAACACTTTCCAATAAGAATACAATATTAAATCTCTAAACGTCGTACTATATATAGTATATTACTGTGTTCTAATTGGAAATTTTTTCACCTCATCATATTAACAGATTAATACAAACAACTTCCTAGAAACAAAATTCATAAAATTCCAATTAGTATTAAGTTATAATAGTTCGTCATATTTAAGTTAGGACGACTATCAACTTATTAGTTTCACTTACGTATACATGGAATTTATAGTAAAGTAGAAGTATTACGATAGTGATCACTTTCCCTTCGAGGTCCCCTGAGTCCTGACAACGAAGTCTGTGTGTGTGTGAACAGCTTGAAAAGTCGCACGAAACTAAAATTGCATATTTAAGATATTTGCATAGTATTTTAAAGAACATTTTTGTTAAAATCAACCAACCGTGAGTGCCACTTTATAGAATGAATTTTTTACATATTTTCGATTTTGTTCAAAACGGATCAAACGATTTTGATCCAAATCGTTGAAACTACAAGCAAATAAATACTATGTGATATCAGGTAGGTTTTGTCTTCATTGAAGTGCAATAACAGGGCTTAAATGCCGAATTAAGATAAAATCTTCCCCTAAAGTACTTTTAATTTTGTTTATTTGAGAAGTTCTCACTGTTAGCAATAATATGAAATATATTAATACAATTGGGGTGACGGTAGCAGCGTGGTAATGCGCCTTTTAAACGTGATTCTCACTAGGTTGTAAATGGTTCCGGTAAATATGCAAAAACACAAATTCATTATTGTAAGAATAACATTTTTGTTTGAAATTATTTATTTTACGCATATCAAGATAAGCAGAAAAACATTGTTCTTATATATTTGCCAAACAATTTGAAATTGTATCAGCCAGAGGTCCCCAAAACAAATCCATCACGAACCCCAAAAATGAATATGCCCAAGAACTTAAAATCAGGCTGTTTAGCTTTGTCACCTCCCACGTGACAAACAGCCGCAGCGACAAAGTACTATTGTCACGTGAAAGGTGACATACGACCCTAAGGTGACCCTTATTAATAAGGGTTAATAAACAATAGATGAATATAAAATATGAGATAATTTACTATTTTATTACTTCTTTACTGTTCTATTTTTTTTTTTTTTTTTTTTTGTATAGTTGACTAGACACTAACAACCTTAATGTTTATTGCTTGAGCGTCGCAGATTGTTTTATTTTAATTTATGTTTATTGAAAAAGAAAATCCCAAAAAGAATTCCAAGTGTTTCAGTATCATTCGCTTCAAGTTTCAAATAAAGTTTTATTACTTCGTGATTTTTATTTTATTTTTTTATTCCATCGTGAATAAAAAATAATTTAGATAATTTATTAGTTATTGTTTTTCCATGGCTGTTATGACAATAGTCAGATTTTACTTTCACTTACATATGTACGAAATATATAGTAATGGGAATCATTATATATTATACTGAATAATATATAAATAGTAGTTATGAAATTTACATGGATTAATTTATTCTTAAAGTAGTGTGTTAAGTGATAGTTGTGAGGTGAGTATTTCTAATTTTTCTGATAAACATAGAAGTTATTTCTTTTATTTGAGACTGATGTCTTAAACATTTAAATTATCTATTATTAGCAATTTTCGGTCCAGTATAAATAATAATAATAAAATTGACTTTTTTTTTTTTTTTTTTGTAAAATGTAATAAATTACTTCTGTGAAGAAATAGTTTCCAAAAACAGGCAGGGCCTGTACCCCTGTAACCACTGACCCATAACAAGCCGTGTAGCAAGAGCCCCTAGAAGCTGGTGAACTTTTAAAAATACAGTTGCGTCAGATGTCTCTGATCCTCACTGCCTGGAAACTACTTCTACTATTCAGGTATAAATGCCTGCCTCTGGAATTAAATCGTACTCAGTTTAATTCTGACGTAACCTTTAATTTTCTGACCGAATTGGAACTATTTCCATGCCTATTATAATATTTTATTTTTTTAATTTGATAAACTTTTTCTTCAATTAATTTTTAAATTGGCTTAGATATAAGTCCTAATATATCTGTTTATGTTCAATGATTCCCTAGATATATTTTATTAAAAAAGCAAGATTTTTCTCCAAATATAGAAAAATCAATATTTTGTGAATTTATTTAGGAAAATAACTAATGCTTCGAACGACATATAGATCTCTACTAGCATTCAAATGAAAGCTAGTTAAATGTACTATAATGTAGTTGGTAACGTAAATCTTAGTAGGAGCAGCTATTTTCATGATATTTGCTAAAATAAATTTACAAAATATTGATTTTCCTATTAACACAAACTTAAAATGATCAACTTTTACTCTCAACTATTTATTTTAAAAAACATCAAAAGTTTCGGCCCTTAGGCCATTTTCAAAGAGGCATCCTGTAAAATTTGTTTGTAAAATATGCCTTAATCATTGATGTCATAATTCCTTAAAATGTCTTTTTTACAGGCTAATTGCCCATGTCTTATCATTAAAAATAAAAATGAATATTAAAATAATATATCAGTTCCAAACAATCTTTTTTAAAATGATTATTCACTTACAAACTCAATAAAAAAACTATTCAACAAAAATTGCCTTTCCTTAACCTCATTAACAATATTAACAACAAAACCTACCTTCAACAGGTGAGGAGTCTGTTATTACTTTATCACTAAGTTCAATTTATTTACAATTTAAGTAATGTTCTTTTTAAATTTTTGCATATAATTTAACAACATAAATACTGTATTTCTATTATATACATACTTTTGCATATATACAACCCCCTATTTTTTCACATATATACTCACAGGAGCATATATATGTGTATATATAATATATATACATCTGTATATTTCATTATTTTTCGTTTTCGTTATTTGGAAAAAAAAATTCTTTTTCTAAAAACTGATTCTCGAGAACTATTGATAGTAAATAGCTCTATTAGGGCTCATATTTTAGAAAATTTAGTCTACTTAAATAATATGCTACGAAGTTTTTTTTTTGTTATTAATAGTTTTAAGGATATGGAGATCCAAACGAAATATGGGCGAAAAATTTAGGTTTTTCTTGAATAAAATGAATTTCAGGAGGCGTGCATCTTAAATACTTCATTATTTACTTATTAATGATATTTATTGTATACCTTGTATTGTCTAGGTATAAACAGAAAATGACAATCTTTTTTTTTTTACTTATATATAATATAATACTTGACTCCCTTATATTATAATATCGCTTGACTTATATTATAATACTTGACTCCCCGGAAATCATACACCACCACATGCATGGAAATTAATGAGGATGGTATCCAGAAGTGGGATGGTATGCATGCATCGCATATTTTATTTGTTGTTGTAGTTATTATTTTTTTATTATTTTAAATATTTTAATATTTGTTATATAGGGGAATTTGTTGATCAAGAAATAGGGGTAGTGAAATGGAAGGGAAAGAAAAGGAATAAATCGAAAAACTTGTAGTTAGTTTGTAGACTGGTATTAATTGTTAAAGAAAAGTAAAAGAAAACTGTGGAAGAAAAAAAAAATGTTATCTATGTATTATATTATATCATGTAAAAATATGTAACTTATATTTTTCCAGTCACGGATTGATCAGTATGCTGTGTAGTGTAGCAACCCCATATATTTGGGCAGCATGAATAAAGTATTTCTTTCTCTCTCTCAGAAATCAAAAATTAATTATTGGTAACTTCTGGAATATCCGCAATTTTTTATTACCCCCTCCCCCTACCATGACTGGCAGAGTCATCAATCTTTTCTCTTGACTGTATATAGTTTTCATTAGAGTAATTCATTCGAAGTAACTTCTTTTTTTGGACTATGTGCTCTTGTAGTATAAGGCGGGAACGAAGGTGAAGAGGCCTCTCTGTGGTAATCATTGCTGGTGGCTACAACATATGTATTAGTTAATAAATGTTAGTTATCATAAAATAAAAATTGTATTCAATATTGGAAGATTATTGATTAATAGTGTGTAGTAAAGAGAAGAAAGATGGTCCGGATGCGGTCAGGAAAATAAACTGGAATAATAATTAACTATTTAATGTGAGCTTACGTTTCATCCCATGTTTCAGGGCCTCATCAGAGCCGAAAAATATACAAACAACTAAAATAGATTAAAAGTAAAAATAAACAAGAATTATTATAATTGGAGAAGTTTTTCGGGGGGTGCGGTCAGCAAAGAACAACAAAAATAAAGAAAACCATATTTATTTATTTTATGCCGATGTTTCGACCTGAGTTTCAGGTCTTCATCAGGGGTTATGGCGTAGAAGGTAGGCCTGCAACTCGAAGAATAATCATAGAGTGTTAGACAATTTTATGAAAACAAAATTAATTACATATAAACAATAAATATAAAAATACAGTGAACTCTAAAAGACCGAAAAATAAGAGAAAAAAGGAAAACAATGAACAGAATAGGCAACTCACCTTATAGTACAAGAACTGGGAAGAAAAAAGGTCAGTTATTTCTCCCTTCCCCAATTTTTGATTAATTTAATGAAAACTATATATGATTACTAGTCGAAATTAGGGGTATTCATGATCTTTAGTTTAACATGTTAAAGCATGTTAAATGGCAAAACTTATATTAAATGGAGAAATATTTCCAACTTTTACCAAGTTAAAACGATATAACATGTAACATGGCTGAGAGTCTGTCACTAGGTCTGTTAAATGGAGAATGACGTCATGCAACAGACTAGCTGAGCTTGTCACGGTTTTATTTGTTGTCGTGTTAGATTACTTACTCGTAGTTTGTGTTTTTTTTTCTTATGTCTTGTGTTTTGGGCTTTTTTAAAAAAACAATCAATAGCCAAACTTTTACACTTCTACTTTTCACTTATTTTAGGTATATTGTAATCAAAACTTAGAAGTAAGCAATAACATGAAGTTTTGGAAGGAAAGGTTACTAAACAAGTTGCTCAGAAAATCCGCTAGGAGCTCTTATGCATTTAACATGACTTTAAATAGGCTTGCTCACAATACTATACTTATAAGATTTAACATGGTAAAACATTTTATATTTAAAACAGTATCATGAATACCCCTAATATATAATTATTCACAGGTTAGATTCAGGTGTAGCAATTCGCATTTGCTTAGTTCTCTTTAGCTCTCGTAATATTCTCAAATACTAAAAATGCCTCCTTAGTTTTTTGTTTTTAACCTTCCATCATAGAATGTCATCTATTACACCTATCAATATCATCATCACAATCCTATACTTAAAACATTTAACATGGTAAAACATTTAACACAATATCATGAATACCCCTAAAGACGAGTCTGTCAAGTATAGGTAGGGGAAATAGAAAATGGCGGCTGTTCAAAACGTTAAAACAAAAAATAATTTTTCATTTGGAGCTGAATATATTTAAACTTACCAACAAAACTAGAAAACATAAAAGAACATTATTTATAGTAGAGAAATTTTTCTGAAATATTAGTAACATTATAAATATATACTTGGCAGACTCATCAATTTTGACTTTTTATTATACATAGTTTTCATTAAATTAATCAAAAATTGGGCTGAAATAACTCCCTTTTTTCTCCTCTTGGGCTGTTGTACTATTACTGAATGGAAGTAAACATAAGAATGAGCTGAGAAGACCAACAGGATGGAGGAGCGAGGTGGAAAAGTGGCGGTTAACAGAATCGTTACATTTGTAAACAAATATAGAATTATGTTTAAAGTAAAAGTAAGGACCGCCCGTAGGTCAGTGGTTAAGACACAGTCTTACCAATTTGATGTCTATTGGCGGTGCCGGTTCGAATCCGGCCTGGATGTTGACTTTTTTCATTGAGTGGTGGTCCAACAAAATGAAAAACTTTGACCCCCAACCATGGTTAGGCAGTATAGGTTCCCCAGTATAGGGAGTCTTGGCCGAAAAAAAAAGTAATATTAGGAAATTATACTCAATATAATAACTCGTTTTTTTTCAAGTCCCTTTTTTGTTCGAAAGATTCGTTTTACAGGTCAGTTAAACATGGACAGTGATTTGGACGTATCGACGAGTGAGATAGACTGGGAGTTAGCCAGGACCATTACAGAAGCCACAAACAGTATTACATCACAGTGCCATCATTATATTTGCGGAGAAATCCTGGCGGGAACCCAGTGTTAGGTAAACCCTTGCACAGCTTCCTTCCACCATTCGCCCACCTCCACATACACGCGCATAATTACAGACATTCCGTGATTTTTCGGTTAATTTCCAGTGTGCTCTGAATTCTGTGTATCCAATTCCTGTTTAGAACCCGTCTAGTGTGTAGCCATGTTGGTAATGACATGCATTAAGCTGAGTGGGTGTTTCTGTTTGTCTATTTAAAAAATAGCCTATCAACTCTTATCGTATAAGAAGTATACACGTAACTTAAAAGTAAGTGTAGGTGCATTTTATATTAGTTTCATAATCTTTGAAGCACGGTTTTGTAGGTTTCACGGTTATGTCATATAAATATAAATTACTTTTCTAATTTAATATATTTATTATTTAATTGTTTGAGAATGGTTTATATTAATAATAAAAAAACTACAAATGATCCACTTTACTCTCAACATTTTATTCTAATTCGCCAACGTTTCTGCCCTTAGTCCATTATTATTATTATGAACTATTTATGTTCAGACGTTTCGCCTCACTTTATAGAGCTTCATCATGGCTAAAATAATACAAAAACAACTAAAAACATTTTTACAAATATTCTTTAAAAAATATTTCTTCCGGCTTAACACTGTAAAAATAATATAAAATTATATTACTAATAACAAAACTACAAATGATCCTCTTTACCTTCAACATTTTATTCTAATTCGCCAACGTTTCGGCCCTTAGTCCATTATCAAGGAGACAACCTCAATTATTGACTATTTACTGTATTATTATGAACTATTTATGTTCAGACGTTTCGCCCCACTTTATAGAGCTTCATCAGGGCTAAAATAATACAAAAACAACTAAAACATTTTGACTAATATTCTTTAAAAAATATTTCTTCTTACTTAACACTGTATAAATAATATAAAATTATATTAATAATAATGAAACTACAAATAGTCCACTTTACTCTCAACCTTTTATTCTAATTCGCCAACGTTTCGGCCCTTAGTCGGCCATTATTAAGGTGACAACATTAATTATTGACTAGTCACAATTTATTTAAAAAATCGTCTGTCACTTACAAGCTGATTGCCCATGCCATATAATAAATCATAGTCTCATACAAAAGACACCCTACTAACTATATATAATCTATAACTATATACAATGTTATAAAAAAAAGTTATGATAAAATATTGTAAATAGATTAAAATAATAATTATTAATAAAAGATAAAAGTAAAGTTAATAACGTTTATGGATTTAACAAAATAAATAATTGACTTTTAATGAAAAAAAAATTAATTTAAGAAAAAGATGAAGAGAAGACAAAAATTATAATAAAATTTTAGAGGAACAATAACAGAACTGAAAAATATAGAACTTTAAACAGGATGTCCTGCAGCAGCTTGGGCTTCGGTCTTCGGGTTGTGGTTGGGTTTCCCAAGTTGTAGGTCACTGCTCCTTTAACTGTCGGTAACTAGGAGTGGATCTTCACCATGTTTATAATGGAAGGAATGATATCTGATTGTGGATAGATCGGTTACATATGGAACATTAAGGTCTTTATGTATGATTTTATTTTTGACAAAGTAAGGAGCATTGATGATTTCACGAAGGATTTTGGAATTTAAGGATTGGATACGAGAGGAATTCGAAGGTTTAGTGGAGCCTCAAAGCTCAACTACATATGTCCAGATTGGACTTATTACAGTCATGTAGATCAGTCTTTAGTAATGAATTGCAAGTTTAGACCGTTTGTCTAGTAAGTGCTGTAATAGTCGAAATCGACGTGTAGTTTCCTGTCTTTGCAGTTTTGTGTGAGGTTTCCAGGTTAGTCGTTTGTCCAGATGTAGTCCAATGTAGCGAAACTGTTCGACAGGGGTAATAGCAACATTATTAAAGGTAACTGTATGGCAGTCAGTACGTTTACGAATAAGAGTAAAGGGGATTTGTTAGGATTTATTTCAATCCTCCAATTACATCATTCTTCGAGAGCTGTGATATGGGATTGTAGAGTTTGGGATACAATTAAAGGGTTATTATTAACTGCGAGCACACATGTGTCATCAGGATACGTGTAGAAGATAGTATTAGGATTGGTTGGGATGCCATTTATTTAATTTAATTTATATTTATTTTTTATTTCTGTCTATTGTTTGTTAGTGTTTATTTATTGTATTTGATTTTTTTTATTATTATTTCTTACTTTTTTATTTTTATTTCAGTAGTATAGATGGTAAGACAATATCTGCTTAATATTTATTACTCTTTAGTGTCGCCGATTCTATTATTACAAATTAGGTTTATAAAAAAAACAAAAAAAAACTGAAATGTAATTGCTAACGTTTTAGTAGTATTCTCTTGAAGGTTCAAATATAGTTTTATCACTTCATAATTTTTTTTTTTTATTCCAGCGTAATTATCAATAATTTATATGTCCTATTATTTTATATCAAAGGTGTTTAGAAGCCTACTTATTAATCACCCACTTGACCCATAAATAAAATACTTCGTATATCTATTAGTGTTTTCTCCCTTCTTAAAGAAATAAGTAGATAGCAAAAACACCTTCGACTATTTATGATCCTTCTTGCGGAGGTATTAGGCAATAGCCACATAAAGTTTAAGGCTCCAGTTTTACCCTGAATAATAGTTTAAACATATATTGAGAGATGGATAGCTTAGTGATACGGCACAGTGCCACTAACTGCAAGAACCCTTCGAATCCTGCTGCGGCAGATAATTATTTATTCTGTTTCTGTAGCCATGAGTCAATCCTGTGGATTCGGGAGCCCTCCGGGATCCATCCAACCTCATAAATTGGGTAACCTTAATTGACGAAAAATCTGGCGGTCGAGCGTGTTTCACGCCAAATCCTTGCACTACCGTTGGCCTAGTGACAGTGCTTCCTTAGGAAGTACTGAACCCCTAACCCTTCATTTCCTTTACGTACTCTCAAACCTATAGACGCCAATAGGCACTGAAGGGTTAATTGTTGACTACACTTTGCATAATATTAAGTCTTGATTTTAATTTTTTGTTACCAAAGCTTACAAGACTTTTAACTTTTAAACATCAAAGTTTATATTTTATAATAGTTTGTTTTGCATAGTTTAAACACATCATTAAACTAACAAATAGAGTTAAAGTTTTATAATTTGTGTTTGGATCAGTGAAGGAATAAAATAAAAATTCATGACTGCAAATGGGCGCCCTTTCTATTTGAAAATCAATCTCATCGGAATTAATCGATAAAAAATTAATAACATTAGATTAATAATTTAAACTTCTCTACATGTAGGTGAATGTGACCATTACTAGCTACCTGCCTAGTAGTCATGAGCACTATTACGCTGGAGATAGGATGTGAAATATGGGAAATGGACTGTGAGAAGAATGATGATTACCCCTAAAAGAAATAATCTAGATGGAAAGTGGCTCGGTGAGCGCCAGCTCTGCGATTGCTCAAAGCTTCAACTTCTTTGTCGGTAGTTGGCCCAGTTCTCGGCTGGGTTACCCAACGGGGTGCATCATTCGGACAGTACGCTATATCTTGCCACATGTCCATCTTCCTCTGGGTGTCTGCATCGGTCAGGGAGTTGGGGAAAGGTTCAATTCCATTTAGATTCTCAATATATAAATAAAATAGCCAATAATAGCTCCTGAAGAATTATTCTTATAAGCAGGCTTAGTTTCAAATTTTTTATTTACATCCGCACACGAATTTTGTTTTTTTATATCTTTATTGAAATTTACAACTGTACATAATAATACATTCAGTAAATTTGATGTATGCTTATAATGGAGTGATACAGACGTGTAGCACTCTCATGATTTTTTGCATTAGCAGGTATTGTGGCCATTTTCTTTTCAATCGTCTCGGAGGATTTTCAGGAATGAAACAGGAAGCAAGGTTAAAAACTAGTGGGTTTGAGTGATTAGGAAGTTTAAAATGGGAGGGTTGATATCTGGTTCGGGCTAGAACGGTTATAAATGGAACATTAAGGTCTTTATGGATGATTTTATTTGTAAAAAAATATAGAGAATTAGAAGGTTTAGTGGAGTCCCAAAGCTCTACCAGTCCAGATTACAGTGGTGTAGATCAGTCTTTTGTAACGAGTTGGAAGTTTAAATCGTTTGTCTAGTAAGAAACGGTTACCTGTCTTTTCAGTTTTGTGTGAGGAATCCAGGTTAGTCTTTTGTCCAGATTTAGTTCAAGGTAGTGGATCTGTTCAACAGAGGTAAAAGCAACATTATTAAAGGATACTGTATGGCAGTCTGTAGATTTACGACGAAGAATAAAGGTGATTTGATGACATCCCCACCTGAAATTAAAATACAAAATTAACATTCCGGAGATTATGAATCTTGGATAAAGTAGTTTTTCAAAACTTCGAACAGATTGGGAGTGAACTTATTCGTCTGTACGAGGAAGGGTTGCATTTGCTTCTTATTATTTTTAAAAATTAATTTTAGTTCCTAATCATTCATTTTTTGTACCTAGTTTCTTCCTCTTTATTCTCCCCCTTTGACAGTGGTTACTAAGCACAGCAGTGCGCTAAGATGTCTCAAGCGTATGCTACAGTGCATTCCTGCATTCACTTGCACTTTTTTTCTTCTTTACCTAAATATTCAACTACTTTAAGGATAATTTTGCCAACATTTTTATATATCTTTTTAGCTCAACAGGAGTGCCCCGATTTTTTTTTCTAACAAGGGTGTCTTTCCGAAAAAAGTTTGGGTTGTCTAGAAAACTTGAACGAAAGAGATGAATCAGGTTCATCCCGGGGCATTGGAATTATTCTTTCTGAAACGCTGAGTTATGTTAACTTTATCTCGATTTTTTAAGGCAATACGTTATTGGTATCTATTCTAATAACTTAGAATAATATATCCATGTTAAACAAGGTTAATTTTCACTCTTATAATTTACCACAACAATCTTTGTAACCTTACCCTCTTAACTTCGTAAAGTTGTTGATTGTTGTGGTAAATTATAATAGTGAAAATTAACACTGATTAAAAGTTTTAATTTTTAATTTAACA
Organism: Halyomorpha halys; assembly: GCF_000696795.3. NCBI lineage: Eukaryota > Metazoa > Arthropoda > Insecta > Hemiptera > Pentatomidae > Halyomorpha > Halyomorpha halys. Next base: position 892,495 of record NW_027108420.1, read on the forward strand.
TGAAGTATTGACAAAATAGAGTCATTGTGGACTGAAATTAATGACCTAGACAGAATAGCCTGTCCTTGAGGATTGGCCGAAACGTCAGACTTATAAAGAACTATAAATTGCTTTGAGACTAAAATTGAAAAAAAAAAATATTTTATTAAAACAATTAAAACCAGTCTCATGAAAGTGTAAAAATTATATATAAAATATATCCATGATTTTCTGACGATGTGCTCTGTTGTCCCTTATTTTAATAATAGACTTCGACTATCGCTTTGAATGTTTGTTTCTGTTAGTCCAACTTTCGTCTTGTAGATTAATAATCAATTTGCCTCTTCCAAGTAAACAAAATATACTTATTGTCTCAACAAACATTTACTGTTAATTGTTTTAATTGCTTTAGCGCACTTGCTCAGCCTCCACTGGCTCATTACCGTGTGGCGAGAGGGATGGGCTGGGATCTCTTGAGCTCTGCTCTACCCCTCACACGTGGGCGATAGAGTGGGCTCAGGGATCCTCAGGTCGATTGTGTAAATAATGTATATATTATTTTATCATTATGTTATTTTATTTATTTATTTTTCATACAGATAGTTTGATTATGTTCATCTTGTCTATTATTTTGTTTGTATATATTTTAAGACAGTTTTTTTTTTATTATTTTAATTTATTTTTTATTTTATTTTTTTTTTTTTTTAATTTATTTTAGTATGTATGAGATCATTCATCACTATTACCTATTGCCCACAACTGTGTGGCAGATTGTAATATCTATCAATAAATAAATCTATCAAAAGGAAAAAAAAAATTGTTTTAATTATTTTATATTGATATAATAGAATATTTATTTAATAAATATAGCCTGCAAATATACAGATACATTTTCGATACATAAATACAGTATAGTAGATATATTCTCGAACTATAAATACTCTATGGAGTGTTCACCTGAATTTTATTTACAGAGAGATTCTTCATTGCCATGAAAATCGTGAGCCTCTCGATCGAAGTGTTCTTCCGGGGAAATTTTTCTCACGAATAGTTCTACTTCGGGATTGTTACAAATATTAACAGAATAGAAATTACAAATTAGAAAATCATAGTTATCATTAATTTATTTTATTAAGTTTACATTAATGTATTTTATATGTAGATAGTTGTATAACCTAAGTTATTTTATATTATATAATTTATTTATTTTTATTATTTCAGTTTCTCGTTAGATTTGTTTTGTTTTAATTGTACATTTCTTTTATTCCGATGGAATATTGTCCAAAATGATTTTTTTTTTTTATTTATATTCTGGCCTGAGCCAAAGTGACACTGGGCACTTAATTATGCCCTCCAAATTATAGATATTATTTTCTAAAAAAATTAAGATTATCAGCAGAAATGAACTATATTTATAGTTCAAATCATTACTTTATTTGATATTTAAAAAGTAATTAAAATTTAAAAAAAGATTAACATTTATCTTGATTTTCTAGTAGCAAAATCATGAATTAATTCTTAACTTCTTCAGTTTATATTTTTACTACAACACTGGTAGTAAGCTTCTCAATTTTTCTGGAAGCAGTGGTAGTTTTAAGTTAACTTTTGATTTGTGTTTTAGTTTATTACAAATACAGGAGTTAGGAGTCCGAAAATATTTTTTTCACATAAGTATTACTTTCAGATCACTAATATAGTTACATATATAGTATTTGTTTAAATATTAATATTTTCACATGGGTGTATTAGATTGAGTAGGCGAAAAAATAATTGGTGTTTAAGAACACTATAGAAAGTTATTATGGAATTTGCAGATAGAGGTTGCACGATTGGTTATAGGTGGCAGTTTAACTGGAGGAGGCTTGGGTTGTTTGAATTCAGGTATTCGAAGACTAGGCAAAGGATCGGAGGGAATTCTCAGGTTTAAACTACCTTAACTCGATTTAATGGTTTATCTATAATATATATAAACTGTAATTATATATTGCTGTATAAATCGGGTGCTCCACAATGGAAGGAAAACTTGGCAGTTTAGTGTGATGCTCACCTCCTTGCACAATCGCCGGTCTAGTAGAAACTACTTCCTTACCGTTTACTAAAACTCTTCATGGATTGAAGTGTTATAAGAAAAAAAAAAGATTTTTTTAAAATTACTGTAATCTGAACTTCCATCATATTTATTTTTACATTAGGAAGTGTATAAAGTTTTTTAAAAAATCTACTAGTTAAAAAAAAAAAGTATAATTTACATATTGTAATTTTGTTTAAGAAAAACTACATTATTTTCTGAATAGTAAGTCAACATTATACTGGATTACACTATTTTGATTTAAAGATATTTTTTATTTATTTATCCATCGAGTAATACATTATTATTATATTATTATACATTTATTCTGACTTGTAGTAGAACATTTCTAGATTAAAAGGACCCGAGGCCATCTTCTTTTCAGATGCCTAGGAGAATTATGAGGAGTTGAAGGGTAAGGTTAGTAACGAGAGCATTTGGGTAGTTTGATTTAAAGTAAGTTTTGATCAGTAAAAAACATTCGTCAAATTAAATATTTTTAAAATCGATAATGTTATAGTTTTACTAACATGTTTGAATATTAACCATAGCATTGCTTCAGTAATTCATTTTTGTGTAGTTCATATACGATAGAGAAAAAAAAACCCTCCTAAATTGTAAACTACCGTGAACAGTGGAACTGGAAAACGACTAAATTGTCACTATCTTGCGTTTTTTTTTTGTTTTGTTTTTTAACTGAGATTTTTCGTAAGTTTTAACTTTATGGAGTACGAAACCCACAATCCGCAAAGCTGTACCAATAAAAAAAAAAGTTTGAAACATTAAAGGGCAAACTAATATAGTCGTATAGGAGCCTGGATCATTGATTTGTCATGGTCCAGCGATCTGTGGCACTAAAGGTTAAACATATAAGAACTTATCAAAATATCACACATATTATATCAAGTTGCAACTAAATATAAAAAAAACTATAGCTATCATAAACTGCTCCAGAACTTTTCGTTTCCCTAATATCCATTAATTTTTCTCAACAACAATCGTATTCCATTTCATGATTCGGTTATGAACCTCAACCTTCGACCGAGATCTTTCCTGGAGAGCACATATTCAAAAGATCAGAAAAAATTTTATTCTCAGAAAGTTCAATAGATTCCACAATCCTTTCTTTTAAAAACCCCTTGTTACTTGTTTCCTCTCTTATTCTTCCCTGTTTTGATTACCATTACCTGGTTTATGGAAGACTCACTGATGAACTTGAGATAAAATTAAAGTATTTTATGAAATTTTTGGGGTTTCCCCTGGACAACTCCGGCGAAATCCCTCTTACGAACGGAAGTATTTTCTTAGTTCTTTCCAATTCCAATCGCTAAGAAATCATAATTCTTCTTATATCACTGAACTTACCTTGCGTTCTTCTGTCCACTCCTTGAGAACATGGACCCAATGAATAAATATTTATATTTCACCACATAGAATTGCCTCCTTTGGCACATCTTTTCTTGCCCATTGCTTATCTTTTTTGGAATTCTTTGCCTATTTCTATCCCTAATGCCTCTTCACTGACTTTCTTCATACACCAGCTTCGTCTCCCTAAATCTCAATCTTTCGATAAAATGTAATGTATATATTACATTGTAGACTTAGACTTAGTCCCAGAATAAAGATTATTTTTCATTTGAATATTTTATTTGTCACAAATCAAGTCATCCATCAGGACCTCAATATTCCATATGTTGCCGATTTGGCCAGAACCAGATACCGTTCCTTCCATAATAAACTTCTCAACCACCCAAATCCACTTGTTTCTAACCTGGCTTCTCCTTCATTACCTAATAATCCTCCTAGGAGTCTGAAAAGAAGATGGCCTCGAGATCTTCTTCTCTAGAAATGTTATTGGAGTTCTATTAGTGGGTAGATTCTCCACATGTTTTTATCATGTTACTATGTCACCTACAGCAAATTTACTTGTTGTATATATGTGTATACAGTTGTAAATATCAATAAATAAATTATTAAAAAAAAAAAAAAAATATTTTATATTTCAGCTTTTACGAAATTTCTGAACAAAGGCGGCACCCTTGTTTGGCTAAAAAAAATTTAAAACGTTGCGACTCTTAAAGCGGTCGAGTATGTAGCAAAATAAGAAAATAAATGCTGGAATGCATATATATTTTCTATTTTAATTTATTAATTTATTTTTGTAATATTTTGATAAAATGGCATCAAGAAAATTATTTAAAAAAAGAAACTTTCTACGAAATTTAAAATAATATTAGATAATGTAATTAGACAATTATAATTGCTTTCTTTCAATATCGAATGACCTGGAGTTGGCCTCTTGAAGGTTACCTACAGCTATTGTTGCGTTGTATTGAGAGCCGCGTTCCAAAGTAACTGCTATATCCGAAGGCTGCGGTGTAGGGATTACCTAACTCCCTGGGGTCCGCAGGTTCTGAAGGAAAAAAAAAATACGTGGTAAGATCCTCGGGGTCGAAGAGAGGACGGGGAGAAACCTATGGCCCCCCGTGACCCTTGCACTTCGGGCTGAAGAAAGTCGTTCCCACTTCCTGCCTTCACTCCTGGTGAAGGTGCAGTCTTCTTCCTTTTCATTAGTGTCTCTGACGTAGTCTTTTCTGCCTACTGCTCTCTTAGCTTGTTTATAAATAAGAGTTATTATTTTTACTGTTTTAATGACATTTTTTAATATGTAGTACTTAACTATTTTTTTTTCGAGATGATAAATATCAAATAATCGACAATCTATGATCTCTCCATCGACTGTCCTAATAATATAGGTCACTAGACCAATTTCTTTTCATGTGGATCGAAAAAAGATTGATTAAGAAATTAAAATTAAAATAAACTATGAAAATACTTTGGGGGTGTAGCACTTCTTCATTGAAAGTGAACTTTTAATTTACAAACTTTTTTTGATCTATTGTCTCAATTATCTTTATTTTGTCCATCGTTTAACTCTTAAGCCTTTATCAAGGAGACCTTTAATTCATATGGCCAAGTTTAAATTGTTTTTAATTATAGACTATAATACCCAAGTTGATTCACTAACGATTAATTTATTATATCAATGACCTCAAACTATTTAATAATTTAGCCTATTTATTGTAACAATTCCATTAATAATGACTAGTTTACCCCTTCGAGAACACTTGTATATTTTTTTTTTTTTTTTTTTTATAGTTGTTTTTAATTATTATTATTTATAGGTTGCTATAAGGCTATAATAAGCAGATGATACATTTTAAGGCGTAAGTACCTTTTGTATATATTACAATAAGGTCTTTTGAACTTCTTATTTATACATATTTTAAATTGTATACACTAGAAAAATTTAAAAAAAAAAAGAAACTACACAATAAAAATAAAAAGTAATAGAAAAGCCAATAAACATAAACTTCCGCATTGGATATGTTCCCTTCTCTTTAATTCATTCGAAACATACCCGATATCATCCTCATTCCTATACACAATATAATATTATCAGGAAAGTCTATTCAACACACGCAATTGGTAAAGCTACACTTTACAACAATTATCTGTAAGTAACAGTTTAAGTAACTAGTCATTACGTTTTCCCACTAGAAAATTTCACTTCAGTTTAACTGTTAAGATTCAGCTATCCGTAAACTTATATTAACCCTGAATTGGACTCGCTGAGATCTCATGGCTTGGCCGTACATGAACGAATGGTTTAGGTTGGCTACAAATTATTCATGGGAATCTACGGGTCTGAATAATTTGAGACACGAAAATTGAATATCGGTTTAGCGTTTGCTCATCATTAAGCGCCTACTAACGGGCGGATTATAGTCAACACTTATTAACTTTATCTTATTTGTGACTGTTCGGGTGAAATAATCAAGGAAATCTGTAAAAATCAATTTTGACTATATTTACCTTAGTAATGAAGTTGTGAACATTCTAAGCTTCATCGAAATAAGACCCTATGTTTGGTGGTAGTAAATACCTCTATTAGAGCTCATATTTCAGCAAATTTACTCTCCTTTAATTAATGTTCTTTTAGGTTTTCTAGTGTTGTTGGTAGTTTTTAAGATATAGAGAAATTATTGAAATGAAAAAGTAATTATTTTTAACGTTTTTAAAGAGCCGCCATTTTTTATTCCCGCTACCTATACTTGGCAAACTCATTCATTTTAACTAGTAATTAAATATAGTTTTCATTAAAGGAATCAAAAATGGGGGTGAAATAACTGCCTTTTTTTCTTCCCGGCTCTTATACTATCAGAATGAGGTTTGATACGTGCCTAATTCCTGTGTTATCTCAGAAACTGTTAATTTGTGCTTTAAAACACAAGGCCTCTGGAACGTAGTTGTTGGGTATTGATGTCCGCGTTGAAATAAACTAAGTTAAAGCTCCAGTAAGAATTTAAGAATCGAAATTAGGAATCATCACTTTTCTTTCTTTTGATACATACCTCCCTTGTCAAAATCGATTGCTACGAGAGATGGATCTATACTACCGAAGTATCTATTTGTACGATAATTGAAATTTCAATTTCTTGTAAGATAGTAGGTAGTTAATTTAAAACAAAAACTTCTCTTGACCCTTTCTATCAATTATCTTCATTATTCTACAAAGATTCGACCCTTTTATTTATTGCTATTTACACTTGTAAATTATAATAAATTTAGTAAATTTGATCTCAGTTAAATTGGAGTGATACAGGCGTGTAGAGAAACTAGTAGCACTTACAGAACTGGGGCAATTACAGAACTGAAAAATATAGAACTTTAAACAGGATGTCCTGCAGCAGCCTGGGCTTCAGTCTTCGGGTTGAGGTTGGGTTTCCCAAGTTGTAGGTCACTGCTCCTTTAACTGCCGATAACTGGAAGTGGATCTTCACCATGCTTCATTGGTTGCACTCTAATGACGTTTTACATTAGCAGGTCTCGTGGCCATATTCTTTTCAGGCGCCTCGGAGTATTGTCAGGAACGGAAGAAGAAGCAAGGTTAGAAACTAGTGGGTTTGGGTGGTTAGAGAGTTTGTAATGGAAGGAATGATATCTGGTTCGGGCTAGATCGGTTAGGAACATTAAGGTTTTTATGTATGATTTTATTTGTGACAAAGTAAGGAGCGTTGAGGATTTTGGGTTGCAATGATTTGATACGAGAGGAATTCGAAGGTTTAGTTGAGCCCCAAAGCTTAACTCCGTATGTCCAGATTGAACTTATTACAGTCATGTAGATCAGTCTATTGTAATGAATTGGAAGATTTCAACCCTTGTTGGAGAAAAATTAACATAATTGATAGAATGGGTCAAACGAAGTTCACGTTTTAAATTAAGTACCTACTCTTAAACAAGAAATCAACATACAAATTAGAATTTTTTTTTTATTTTATCAGTACTTTTTTCTTTTTTATAGACGATTATTGATTGTTAAAGGAAAAGGTTGGAAAAAAAACATATTGTTATGTCATTTAAATATATGTATTGTATATTATGTCCGATCATGGATGTATGGTGTGTATTGTAGCAACCCAATGTATTTGGGCATCATGGCTAAATAAAACATTTCTCTATCTCTTGTTTAATTTATGTCAGTAATTTATTTTCTCCTTTGGTTAGTTACCAAATTCTTTGATATTTACATATTTTTCTTACTGCTACTTTTGAGAGGTGGTATTTAAATTAATTTTTTTTTTTTAAATTACCTTGAAGTTTTAAATTTTTGTTTTGTTTATGTTAAAATCTCATAAACAGAAGAAGAATTTAACGTTTTCGCTTACCTCCGTACTTTGTGTATGCATGCACCAGTATGTATATCTTAAGCTTTAAATAAACCTTTTAGTACTATTATTACCTTACTCCGTTATTACAGTACTCCTAAACTCTTCACATTTTCTGGGTAAATAAAAATCTGAAAGTTGATGGCGCGAGTCGAATCCTCACCGAACGAAGATTATGACATGAAGCTTTTGGAAAGATTGGATGATGATACGGCTATCATTAGGCAGGTGCCGTACGTCGCTGTTTCTACTGCTTTCACATTTATAGATCCCCGTGATTGCCCTAAAGCCGAATTTTCATTTTTGTTTAAATGACTTTTGCTAATATTCATTACAAAATTTTAACAGGCTTCATTTACAAATAATTGAAATTAAATCTGGGATGCAGTACTTTGTAAGGAAGTACTGTTACAAGACCAACGGTTGTACAAGGAGGTGATTTGGTCAGAATCTCAATTGACCTAATTGAAATTAAAAAGAAATAATTTTTTTTTTTAAAGACTTAAAAAATTGTTGAAATGTTAATTGACTTTTTTTTAAATATTCCACAAATGGAATGAATCTTCTTCACAAAATCTTGATTTGTTACTTAAAAAGTATTTTTTTTCTTAACTAGAACGATATTTCGGATTTTAAGCTGAATAAGTGCATTTATTTAAATGATTATTATAAAATTACGCCCCTGAAAGAACAGCTTACAAACCATTTGTTGGGAAATTTCAAGCGGTCAGATAATGTATAATTTTGATTTTCATATAACCTTGAATTATTAGCGCGTCGTTAACTGGGATACACATTTTCCGCAGGATTTTTATAAAAACTAAACTTTGCATTTCTTAGCTGCTCAACAAGCCCCCTTCAATTTTTTTGAATAAAGATTAAAAGGTTAAAAAAAAAAAAAAAATATTCATTTATGAATTTGAAAAAAAAAATTAAAATTAACTATTTTGTTAATTTAGAATTAGCTTACTTGGATGGTTCCTTTCAATAAAAAAAAACGTGATACTGAAAAGAAAGAAAAATATCAATTTTCTCCTTTTCCGCTGAGTCTTAAAACATTTATTTCTGTTGAAAATTGGAAATTGAAATTTTTAACGATGGAAATATTCCTTAGTATATATTCCATGTATAGGGACGAGAAAGTAAAATTAAAACACTGTACGGTTTAGAAATCTAAGTAGATTATGATTATTACTTTAGAATTTCACACTTTCTTGGCTACTGCCAAAAATATTCACCTACCCGGACCAAAGTCAAGGGTTAGGCTCAAATTTTAAACTATATTTAAAAACCTTCCTAACAATACTTGCTTTGCTGAGGAGAAATACTTTCTGCCCTTCTTCTAATACTTTTTCAAGCAGCTTGAAATTCTCAACTTAGCGGATGGTAGTGTCCGTTGCAAGATATCATCTCCGGATATACCATTATTTGCTCAAGTCGATGAAGTTGCCGAAGTTCTTGGTTTAATGTTAGTATTTCCTCATAATGCGTTTGAGAAAATTTATAGAAATGAAGATACATATTTTGATTTCATAAAGCTGTTTTACTAAATAATCTTTCCTGTGAAAACCGAAATTTCATATGAAACCCAATATATTATATCTCTGGCGGTCGTGAAAAACTAGGTAAATCGAGTTACCTAAAAATTAAGTTGCTGTGCTTAAACTGCTTTAGTCTTAAGTTGCTTTTCGTTGAGTTGAGATTCTCTTTGGAAACCAACTATAGTGGTATAGTTATTAGTATAATTAATAGTACAAGAGCCCAAGAGGAGAAAAATAGTTATCTCACCTCAATTTTTGATTACTTTAATGAAAACTATGTATAATTACTTGTGAAAATTCATGAGTCTGCGAAGTATAGGTGGGGGGAATAAAAAATGATGGCTGTTTCAAAGCAATAAAAAAACTAATTTTTCATTCGGAGCTCTATATCTCAAAAAGTAAGAACAACGCAAGAAAACGTAAAAGAACGTCATTTAAAGAAGAGCAAATTTGCTAAAATATGAGCCCTCATAGAGTTATTTGCGTTAAATAGTTTTCGAGATATAGCTTTTTTAAAAGCAAAATTTCATAAAAATGTTGTATGAGATGTACTGAAAGATCAGTAGTTAGAGAATTTATTTTGAAAAAGAGAGAGAGAAATACTTTATTTATCTATGCTGCCTAAATACATCAAGCTGCTATCTCACACAGCATACTTATCAATCCGTAATCGGACATATATAAATTATACATACATGGTATAATCAGAAAAAAAGCGATACAATAATAAGATATAATAAACAATTGTTTTCCCCCTACAGTTTCCTTTTACAATCAATTTCGGTCTGTACAACAAATACAAATGTTTCAATTCATTCCTATTTTTCTTTCTCATTTCTGCTCCTCCAATTTCACCCTTTCACAATTTTTCAATTCACCCGATCAACAAATTCGGTCTCCAGAATTCACCCAATAATTATAATTATTATATAATTCTATTAGCACTCAAATTAAAACTAGGTTAATGAGCTATAAAGTATTTTATGATGTTTATCTTCGTAGGAGTAATAGTTTACATGAAATTTGCTAAAATAAATTGATTTATAGTTGTTGGAACTAATTTTCATTTGCCAAATTTATATTGATATGTGAATATCATAAAAACTACTACCCCTACGAAGATAAGTGTCATAAACTACTTTATAGTAAGTTAAATTTCCTATATTTTGAGTGTTGGCAGACATATGTGCGTCATATGGATCTAGGGATATATTTTTTCAAAAATCCAACATTTTATACGAACAACTATAAATTAGTATTTTTGAGTTTATTTTGTCAAATATCAACTACTCCTACAAAGATAAACATTATTAGCTATTTTGTAGTAAATTTAACTAGCTTTAATTTGAGCGCTGGCAAACATCTGTACGTCCAATGGTTTCTGAAATGAAGTTTTTCATAAATCAAACTTATTGTCCGAACAACTATAAATCAATTTATTTTAGGAAATATCATGAAAACTACTATTGCTACGATGGTAAAGGTCAGAAAGTTTATAGTCCACTAAACTAGTATTAATTTGATTGCTAATAGATATCTGAACGGCTCATAGTTCCTGAGATATAGATTTCCCAAAATTAATTAGCTAACAACTAATCTTTCAGAAGATTTTAAAAAAAATTTGCTCTTTTAAAAGCTATATCTCGAGAACTGTTGGACGTAAATAGCTCTTTTAGGGCTAATATTTCAGCAAATTTACTCTTCTTTAAAATATGTTCTCTTAGATTGTCTAGTGTTGTTGGTTGTTTTTACGATACGGAGCTCTGAATGAAAAATTAATGTTTTTTTAAGGTTTTGAAACAACCCCTATTTTTTTTATTCCTCCTGCCTATATTTGGCAGACTCATCAATTTTGACTAGTAATTATACATATTTTTCATGAAAGTAATAAAAAATTGTGGTGAGATAACTTCCTTATTTTCCTCTCGGCTCTTGTACTATAACCAATTCAACACAACATAAGACGTCCAAGGACGGTTTAAATCCAGTTAACTCAATTTTTGGGCAATTCGACTTACCTAGTTTTCGCCTCCTCGATAAAATAACTTAGAACTTCTATCCATTCAACATAGCTATGATATGGGTTTGTAAATCGAAGAAAATACTTTTCAAAAAGTCATAATTAAATCAGACAATGAAAATTGCTTGATGTCCTCATAGAAATTTCGGTAATTTATTCTTATATATTTATCAGATATTTCACGACGTGATTAACTATGGAATACCAACAAAATTTAGGAATCTTTTAAAATAAAAATATGCTTAGTTTCAAATACACACAATAATAACTTGAATAATTGAATATTCTCATAACTTAAATGAAGATATGCTCTATACTCTCCTATCATTCGTCTTTCATCAATCTTGGACACGTGTTCCGACCAACTTGATTGAGACTGAGCAATCCGAAATACCTAATTAACGAAAGTTAAAAAGAATTTTAAAGTTTGTTTCTTCATTATTTTTTTATACCTAGTTCCCTTTATGTATACAATCCTTCTTCTTACATCATCCTCCCATTTTCGTGATGTCTTCGACTCGAGTCTTCCAACTATGTTTACCGTGACTCGGTAATCAGATAGAAAGTGGTCTAGATGAATAATTGAAACAGACTATAATCGATAGAGGAGGCGGTTGGGGACTGATGCAATCGCTTAGCTGTTTACATCAGTTAAGATAGCTCAATGTGAGAGACGATATTTCATTGGCTCTGAGACAAGTCATGCGTATTGTTGGACATGTAGGAGAGCTAGTTCTCATTAGTTTAGTTTCGGTTAGTTTTTGTAATATTGAGCTTTTAGGTTATGTATTTTAAATATGCTACACGTATTTTGAAGGATAGTTGACATAGCTTATAAAATAAATTGTTTAAAAAAATAATAATAAAAAAAAGTAAGATGGTCCCGGATGCGGTAAAAACAAAATTTAAATAGCAATTAAACTCTGTGAGCCAACGTTTCGCCCCACTTTGCTTCATCAGTGCTAAAAAAGATACAAACAACTAAAATAATGTAACAAGGTAAGAGAATAGATAACATGAAATAAAAGTAAAATAAGGTGTGGCTAAATATAATTTAAAATATTTGAAAATTTATATAAAAATGAAAAAAGTAAATTTAAAAAAAAGTGTATAGTGAAAAGTTGTCACTTTATTGCAGTTCTCTGTATCTTTTTAAGTCTTGATGAAGCTCTGCAAAGTGGGGTAAAACGTTGGCTCACATTAAACTACTATTTGAATTTTTTTAAAGGTTTTTTTTTTAATAAAAAAATGAAAGATAGCCCTTTTTTATTGATCTTCCATTAAAAATAAATGTACAAATAATTCTTTGGAGTCCCCAGGGACGCCTGTCACCCGATTTTATGAAGAGTTGAAGTGGCTTTACCCTTCTTCCGTCGTAAATATTTTCTTGCTTCCTCTACCGAGTTACCCAATCCCGCCGTCCATCGTACATCTCTGATATCCTTCAATTTAAATCCTCAGTGCATTCCCGCAATACACGCTCACGACCTTCAGACTTACATGTAACTGTCCATCGAACCGCAGTCTTTGGTAGATCTTTCCTCTTCCCTAGGGAATTTTATTCCCTCCTTCATTCGTAGTTCTAATACCCTTCCAATCTTCAAATCCCGTATCTTCGCCCACCTTCTGTTCACCCAATTCCGAGAGAATAACAATTGAAAGTGTCAAATAAGGTTTTAATGTTTCAGATTTTCGTTTATACTTGTAAATTGTATATTAGCAGAAATTGTACCTTTTCATTTATTATTTTTAGTTTAATTGTATTTGATTTTTTATCATTTTTTACAAAATCAGAAATGTTACTCACCTTATGTTTTATGATATGATATGTGGTTTTATTTTATATATTTTGTTAATTATTGTTGTTCATTTTTATCTTTTCAAATTCATTATCTTATGACGTTTTATAATTTCATTGTTATTTTTTTATTTTTCTCTAAGGCTCATAAGCCTTATTGTGACGCCTGTATATTATTCTAAAGGGATCAATTCCAGAATAAGTATAGAATATTATTATGATTACATTTTCATTGGTTCTGCAGTTTTCATTTCTCTGTTGTTGTTTTTTTTTCACAATTTGCAATACATTTGGTCAGTAAGAAATTGTGTCCCTAATTACAGTTTTCCTCTTTACTATTTGTCGTGTTTGATCTAATCGATTCTCTGATAATAAATAATTATATTATTGCTATTTGTAATTGTAGTGACATAAAATATAGATCTATTTCAATAATATAGAATAGAATATATATTTATTTGTGAAATTTGTACAAATTTCATTACACTAAGGATACAATTCTATACCGAAACCACTGTCCGGTGCTCTATTACAAAAATAATAAACAAAAATAAAACAGACTGGATAATACAAAATTAACGTAATATGCTTTACTCCAATACATTAAACTTAATAATAATCAGAATTAATTTAAATTAACCAAAACGTAATATAAGTACAAATATTAATTTATAATTATGATATGATTATATATTACAGAGTCAAACCTGTTACATATTGTTACAATGTAATCATATAATCTATTCAATATAACTTCATTATCAAAATTCAATATATTTTAGATGTTATGTAGGTCGCAAGATACGGATATGTGCGTCTTTAATATATATTGTCTATTTTCTTTAAAGATTCGACAATGTAGGAGATGTACAAAACATTATTGAAATAACTTTTGCAGAATAGGCAGAGTTCCTTTGCCTTGAAAGTAATTGTTTGCTTCCATGGTTTTGTATGCTGTGCTTTGGGTTTCTTACTCTTAGTTGGCTGATGCACCTTAATTTTTTTTTAATTTAACCTAAATAATAAATATGTTTCAGGATTAAATAGGTTGAAACTGTAAAGTGATTGACATATCATTCATTAATATAATGATCATTTATAAATATTATTTTAACGAATTATGAAAAAAAGAAAAGCCAAATTTTTAAATTGTAAGCTTACTAAATTAAAGCTTATTTATTTATTATATTACAATTATTTTTAAGTTCTCAGAATAAGCCATAAACGCCTACTTAAATAAAACCCACTAATTTAAAAAAAAACTCCGAATTAATTATTAACTTAATTTTCAAAGTTTATTCTTCTCAGATATTTGGAATATCATCTACTTCCCTGAAGAAAATATAAGGGACAAAAGTTATTTGTTTAAAGAATTTCGCTAGGACTGTTTTTTGGGTTATTTTCAGGTTCTGTTTCTTCCTTTCTTCCTATATGACATCATAAGATGAATTATAGAGTTATTATTACTTGGAGGAAGATAGTCAATAAAGGTTTCAAAATAGTAACCAAAAATTGGACTATCTTCCTCTAATCTACTTTATACGGTCAACTAACTTCTTCCAATATTATTATTACATATAAAATCGATTTATATGTTTCACTATTCAGGTACCTATATTAAGAATAATCATAAAATACCTCATTCTCTCTTTTTCTTTTTTTTTATGATCTATCCAATGTATCATTTCTGGAAACCAATTTAATTGATAATTTTTTTTAAACGTTTGGTTTTTAAGAGATACATTCAAAGTAGACACGTCGAATTAATCAGAATTACAAATAACTTAAAAGAAATTTATCCTCAGAAAGATAAATATTCATAGCAATAATCTAAGAACTAACGCCTCGATGAATTATTACATAGTGATGGATTCATCTTGTCCGGAGTGCATTTACATAAGAATAAAAGGTCCTTATAAAATTTCTTAAGTGGCCTTTCTAATTCTGAAGCATGCCATCAGGTCTAACATATAGTGAATCTCCTGTTTAATATATCTTACATATAAATTTAATGTAGGATGGATCTCTTTTTTATTTATACATTACGCAATTATTTATTCATAGCTCTCCATGAACGGTGTTTCTATTCATTTTATCTTTTATTTCTCTCTTTTAAGAGGTTACTCGTAAGTTTCGAGTTATTTAAAATTAGTATTCATTATTATTACTATGCATTTTCATTAGAACATGTTACGTGAAATTATATGAAAATATCGAAGAGGTATGTATGGAAATATGTTTATAAATGAGAAATATGTATCCATAAAGTTTGGAAACTGAAATGAGAAAAAGTACAAAATTATCAAAGTAGCTATTTCTTAAAAAAAAAACACTTAAAACTTCATAAAATTGATAAACTTAAAACCGTCAACTTTCAAATTCAATCTCTAATATTATGTACATTTTTCCGGCCTGCATGGTTCATTACACTTTTAAAAAGTATATTTATTTTATAATAACCAAATTAGGTGAAAACCATTTAATTAAAAAAAAAATGCATTATTTGTGCATTTATATATATTCAAAAATTAACTGTCAAAATTATGAGGAAAAATTAACTTTTAAAATAATGTTCTAATTTATAAATTTAGAGTAAGAACTCATTAGGTAAGAAATTATTCATTATTTTCAACTTTTTAATCCAAAAGAATTTTTATAGTGCGTCTAAATCTAATGTAGTAATATATAATTTTATATGTGGCCCGCGGAGTGTTGATGATCTCTTCATTAAATATAGTCAACAATTCTTAAAAACATACACATAACTTTGCTAATTACATATTTTTAAACACATTTTATGTTTTTATAATTAAAAAATATTTCTATAAATAATAAAAATATGTTACCATACTTTCAGCAATGTTTTTTTTTAATAATTTATTTATTGTTATTTATAACTGTATACATATATACAGATCAAGAAAATTTGCTGTAAGTGATATTATGACATGATACAAACATGTGGAGAATCTACCCATTGATAGAAATCCAAAAACACTTCTAACGGAGAAGATCTCGAGGCCATCTTCTTTTCAGACGCCTAGGAGGATTATTAGGTAGTGAAGGAGAAGCCAGGTTAGAAACGAGTTGGTTTGGGTGGTTGAGAAGTTTATTATGGCCAAATCGGCAACATAGGGGACATTGAGGTCCTGATGGATGATTTTATTTGTGACAAAGTAAGGAGCATTAAGGATTTTACGAAGGATTTCGGACTGTAAGGATTGGATTCGAGAGGAATTAGATGGTTTAGTGGAGCCCCATAGCTCAATTCCGTATGTCCAGGTAGTCATGTATATTAGTGAGTCATGTATATCTATAATAGTCATGTAGATCAGTCTTTTATAATGGATTGGAAGTTTGGACCGTTTGTCTATTAAATGTTGTAATATTCGGAATCGACGAGCAGTTCCCTGTCTTTTCAGTCTTGTATGAGGATTCCATGTCAGTCGTTTGTCCAGATTTAGTCCTAAGTAACGGATCTGTTCAACAGGAATAAGTAGGGTATTATTAAAAGATACTGTTCAGTAATGTTAATACATTTTTTTCTCTTTCGTAGGCCAAAGACTCCTATTGGAATCCTATACAGCCTTTTGACATGGGGGGGGGGGGAGAAGTTTATCTGCAGGTGACCAATCTATCTAACCACGGTGGGGAGTCAAGTTTTTCATTTTGTGTGACCGCCACTCAATGAAAGTCAAAGCCCCAGGCCGGATTCGACCCGGCGCCACTCGCAGATCTCCGATTGATAATTTGGACAGCCCTGTGATAATATTATATTTTTATAAATATAATAAAAATATTTTAAATTATGATGTAGATGTTTTTAATTATAATAGAAAAGTGATTAATATTTGCTCACTGGAAGGTTTGATCTCGACAACACCAATCGTTCTATAAATACTTCTGTCCAGTGACGTCCTTCCAAATCCAAATGTACTAAATCAGTCTTAACGCAATCATCCCATCTACGCTTTGGTCGTAAAGCATGGTAACCTATGATACACATATATTATAAGTTTAATCCTTAGTGTAAAAACATTTAAAGATGTGTCATACATTTATTATAAGATGAGATAGGTATTGAACCCTGTGTCGAGTGGACGTGGCAATATCGTCTGTATTATTAATTCTATAATTATAAATATTGAAACAATAAGATGCAGTATTGTAGAATATACTATAATTTATTGTAGGGCACTGTCTACAAGGTTTTAAAACTGCCCTAGTGAGAGAGAAGAACAAGGAAGAGAGAGGAACACAGCTTACATAATCTAACCTAGCATCTTAACCTACTAACTGTTAATTGCACTTTTATTACCCCGCAATCTTCCTGGCTACCACCACTTTTTAACAATTATATAGAGTTTAATGTTTTATTATTAACACCTTTTCCTTCTGTGTAGTCAGTAATCAGATTAATTAGGAAATAATAACATTTATTGTGCCTTTCCTCTAGCAATTTGAAAAATTGCTAAACATATGTTGGACCATTCATGAAAGTTATGAGGATATTAGGTAATACGTCTCACCCGTTATGGCTACAAACCTTGGAGATACACGTTTGATAGAGTTTTTTTATCGTTTAACGATAGGTTTTGAGCTGGACTGTAATTTTTTGATTGTGAATTAATATGCATAAGACCTCAAGTTTGGCAGAATGTAATATAACTGAATGAAAAAAGTTTTATATTTAAATTGTAATATAATTCAATGTGTTGGGAGATGGTCTGGCCGGCGGTCTAGAAAATTTAAAACGATAGGTAACATTGCCTCGTGACTTCAGTGGTGTCATATTCATCATGGTAAAGTCGATCCGGCCTGGGGGATCGACTTTTATTTTTTTGACGGTCCCACGAAATGAAAACTTGATCCCTCACTATGGTTAGAATAGGGTGGTAACCTATAGATGTCAGAAATTACTAGGAGGAAGGTCATAAAAAAAGGGGAGCGAAAGATTAGTTACTAATAAGTAACTCTTTCCATATCCGGACTATCTTCCTACAGTTTATACATTTTTTACATTTATTATTAACCTGTATAAAAAATAGCAGAACAAAACATTTTTTAATAACCATGTTTGGCCCCGCTTAATACATAAGTGGTTATTTATTTATACATTACTGATATAATTTTTCCTTTCTTGACCACAACCTAAACACTTTATTAACAAGATTTATTTTTTAAAATTGTAAATATTTGGGATCGGGTTTTGTTTTATGTATTGCTCTATCGAATAAATAATGTTAAATAATTATTTCTTACTAGTTTAATTAAAGAAATTGTACTCGAATGTATTAAGGCCGTCACAACTCCGAAAATGCAATAGTTCGCAGTGGTGGAAAGTGTGAACAAATCATGAAATGTGTCTAATCATGTGAATGAGTGTGGTTTCTTTCATTCAAATACCTATAAACGAATTCACTGTAATTGTTCCCATCAAACAATGTTTGTGAGCTAATCTTACAGACGTTATTTCGGCATTGTGAAAAAATGAGTGTTTACTGGTTGTTAATTTGTTTAAAACTATCCAACAAAAGATATTTTGGTCAAGTCAATACCAAAGAAAGTTAGGGTACAAATTGTAGTTTTAATAGTTGGTTTGTTTCTTGAAATATTTTTTTCTAAATTTCTTCGGTAACTTCCAATTCAATACTGGAAAACTTCGCTTTTGCATATTTTGTCCAGAAAAAATGAACATTATTGACCTTTGCCTATGTTCTCATGAATATGTACATATTGGAGCAACTTTTGTTCATAGACGTATTGAGACGTAAGCAGAAAGTATAACCAAAATTAGGTGAGAACAATAGTCAATTTAACTACTATTAATCAGAATAACATTTTATTTATAGGAAAAAGTTATTTTAATTATGGAAAAATTTATATTTATATTTATATTTAAACCTGAAAATATTATTATAAATAAAATTATATACAAATGCATTGAATTTAACCTTTCCACTCTGGTTATAGATTGGTGTCCTGTATGATAAGTACATCATATGTTAAAAAATGGTGAGGCAGAGAATGAACAAAAAAACAAAAAGTGTGGTTGTTGTAGTGGATGATGATTAATAATAATGATTTTTTTTTTTAAATTTAGATTTAGATTTATATATAACAGGATGGTAATCTGCATGATAACGACGTCAGGTGCTAGAAATAGCAAGTTAGTGAATTGAAAAAAATAAGAAAAAACGACCAACGTAGGTGATGATGAAAGAAGCGGTTAAATGGAGATTGCGAGCTGCCAGAAAAAGTGAAGCCAAAAAAGACGCGTTATAATGAACACCAGAAACGTGAAAGAGGAGTAAGGGTGGAACCAATGATCGACTATCTGTGTATCAGTTTAGATTACACAGGCAGGCACTCCTTTTCAGCTCTAACTCTACCTGCGTTCCGAGGGTCACCTATCCTCTTTTTGGCTTCATAATTCCTTTGATACATTAAGGTATCCCGCCCCTAAGATTAATAGCAATTATTATTACATATATATTTTTTTATTACATGGTATCCCAAAAGATATTAAAAAGATAAACATTTCGTTCCATTCCTATTCAGATTCCTCAATGTGGTGAATCGCTTTCAATATAATTTTAAAGGTGAGTGAGTATTAGCTTTGTATAGTGAAAATGAAAAGTTTTTAAAACCTTTGTAGACAAACAATAATTGATTTAGAAAGGGTACAGAAGAACCACTGTAAATAAATAAATAATTTTACATACGAAACTAATTCAGTTCCACCTAAACAATACTATAATTATTTTTGTATAATTTTATCTCGATGTCAAGTTTCACTACAACTCTGAGCATATTATAAATTCTTTCTTTACTATTCTAAGGGAGATGTCTTACTAATGACTGAAGACAAATGAGTAACTCAGTTACAAACTCGACCTGCTTACTTTTCCCAAAATGTGTTCAAAATCTGTCTAGAGGTTTCATCCTCAGTGCAATACTAATGATCGTTCTTTTAAAAAACGGCTAGAAACGTGATAAAAATGCTTTAAAATACCTGATTTTTTACAAAAAAAAATGCAACTTCACAAAGTTTAAGTCCAAATCTATTTGATTTGCATATTAATTTATTTATTCATTTAACTATTTCGTTTAACTAATTTTTTTATTTATTTTATTTTATTTAACTGATCTACTGCGTGACTATTGTGTCTTTGTTTTGATTTTATATATTGCTATCTAATGATAAATTCGTTTAATTTTATTTGTTTAATGGATCAAACGTGGGTAGCCCATCACTGGAGAAGAGAGGTCTGATAGAGTGAATTGGGGTGAGTAAAATTGTCAATTAAATTAAATATTTGTATTTAGTGTATAGGCGAGTATTGATTTTAAAAGGAAAAGGTAGAAAAAATAATTATTTTTATATTATTTAAATGTATGTATGTCCAATCATGGATTGATTGGTATGCTATATATTATAGCATGGCTAAATAAAGCATTTCTATGTTTGAATAGGATTATTCCCTTGAAATAAATAAAATTTTGTAAAAATAAAATTTATTACTAGGTTTAATAAGGAAATGTCTAACAATTTTTGTCACTAAAATATTTACCTATTATCTAGTAATGCTTACACAACAGTACAGAGTATTATTTAATATTTTGTTGTACCTACAGTCAAAGAAATTATATAATATATATTTGACCTCAATATTTTTATGAATTTTGCACTGCCCTTATTTTAGTTATTTTGCCCCCACAATAGTTTATTTAGCAGTTAAACAGTTTTAACTTAACTTTTAAAGCATTCCATCAGATAAATTGTAAGGTTAAATGGCATTTAGCTTCGAAATAGTGTAGAGAACTATATAACGTTGAAATGATGATTTAAGAGTTAGTAAATACCTCCAGCCGATTCCGTTTCATTGCATAACTTTCTGGAAGCTAGCATTTTACTGGAAATTAATTTATAATTTACTATTATGTAACTCCATCCTGTCTCCTAACAGAAATATCTTCGCCCTAACCATTTATTGACGATTTGCTCATTTCAACTGTGTAATTTGATTATTGTATGAAAGTTGAGTATGATTGTATAAAAAAAAATTCTAGTTTGTTTGTACCAAACCCAAACTCATAATAATTTGTATTTTACATTCTGGTGCGATCCGTTACTTAGGACTACATCTCGACAAACGACTGACATGGAATCCTCATACAAGACTAAAAAGACAAGAAACTGCTCGTAGATTCCGACTAATTGCCAATCCATTACAAAAGACTGATCTACATGACTATTATAAGGCCTATCTGGACATACGGAGTTGAGGTTTGGGGCTCCACTAAACCATCAAATTCCTCCAGAATCCAATCCTTACAGCCCAAAATCCTTCGTAAAATCCTTAAGCTCCTTACTTTGTCACAAATCAAGTCATCCATCAGGACCTCAATATTCCATATGTTGCCGATTTGGCCAGAACCAGATACCGTTCCTTCCATAATAAACTTCTCAACCACCCAAATCCACTTGTTTCTAACCTGGCTTCTCCTTCATTACCTAATAATCCTCCTAGGCGTCTGAAAAGAAGATGGCCTCGAGATCTTCTTCTCTAGAAATGTTATTGGAGTTCTATCAGTGGGTAGATTCTCCACATGTTTTTATCATGTTACTATGTCACCTACAGCAAATTTACTTGTATATATGTGTATACAGTTGTAAATATCAATAAACAAATTATTTAAAAAAACAAAAAAAAAAACATTCTGGTGCTTGTTACTTTCGAAAGATTTGGACTAACGATAATTTATAAAATTATTAATGAGACTGAAAATTTCGATTTTTCTAGTTAAATTACAATTACAAATTGGAAATTCACCAAGATCAATAATTATTCAATTTAATTATTTATTATTGATTAATTGATTGGGGACCGGCATGGCTCAGTGGTAAGGCCAACGTTAATCTAGCTGTGGGTTTGGAAGCCCTCTGGGCTCAAAAATCAGGCGGTTAACCATGATTCTGACCAAATCACCTCCTTACACAACTGTTGGTCTAGTAACAGTTCTTCTTTACAAAGTACTGCACTTGTGACCCTTCATGGGTTGTAATAGTACAGATTTACTTTTTTTTTTAATTACTTAAATTTTCACTAAATAAAGGTTTATTAAAATTCAGCCAATAAACCAATTTCGGACTAAAAATTTATTATGAATCCATGCTCATTATAAAAACATTAAGAAATGATCTGGTATATGATTTTCGGAAGTGCAAATATTTATTAATTAAAAATACTTTATTCTTGCACATGTGCCTGCAGATTATATTCTAGTAAAAATAGCTTAAAATTTGACTGTATTTAGAAATAAGTGTAAATTAGTTTTTTGCGATGTATTCTTAAAAAACATAGTAAAACCTTTACCACTCTTAATATACCATATATGCCTTAATATGCCAGTTTTTTCTAAATGTTTGCCCTATATTTTGAGGTTATTGCTAATAACTTCTAAAATATAGTATAACAAGTAGCTGAAATATCATAGTGAAATTAACGAGCTTCAATTTAATGTATATTAGAGCCCTTTATGTTCAATAATAATAGTTTCTACTAACCAATATTTTATTTCTCAAAAAAACAGAAGAAAAAAAATCATTTTGTGAATTTAAAATGGCTAAAATATTTATATGAATTACCGACGGAAAAGTGGGTGGAGCCACTGAATGAGATATGAAAACAATTACCTTGATCAGGTAAATGGATTGAAAAAATATGTCCCTTTCCTTTATTTTATTTATACAATATTTAATATATTTATTGAAATTTACAACTGTACATGATAATATATTCAGTAAATTTGATCTCAGTTATAATGGAGTGATACAGGCGTGTAGAGAAACTACTGATTGGTCGCACTCTAATGACGTTTTTACATTAGCAGATCTCGTGGTCATCTTTTCAGACACCTCGGAGGGTTGTCAGGAATGGAAGAGGAGGCAAGGTTAGGTTTGGGTGGTTAGGGAGTTTATAATGGAAGGCATGATATCAGGTTAGGTCTAGTTCGGTTACATATGGAACATTAAGGTCTTTATGTATGATTTTATTTGTGACAAAGTAAGGAGCATTGAGGATTTTACGAAGGATTTTGGATTGTAATCATTGGATACGAGAGAAATTCGAAGGTTTAATGGAGCCTCAAAGCTCAACACCATATGTCCAGACAAGCAGTCATGTAGATCAGTCTTTTAATGATCAGTCTTTAAATGGATTGGAAGTTTATTCCGTTTGGTTTGTAAAGTGCTGTAATAGTCGAAATCGACATGCAGTTTCCTGTCTTTTCGGTCTTGTGTGAGGATTCCAAGTAGTCGTTTGTCCAGATGTAGTCTTAAGGTCCAAAGATCTGACGGGGGTGCAGTGCGTAGGTTTACGACGAGGGGTAAAGATGATTTAATTAAATAAAATAATTTAATAATCGTGATAATTACGACACCATTCTTCGAGGGCTGTGATTTGGAATTGGAGTGTTTGAGATGCAATTAAAGGATATATAAATATACATGCGTGTCTACTATTGATTCATTAGATTAGTGACAAAAATGTTTAATTAATATTCATTACTCTTCGTTCTTATTAATTAATGTACAAGAAAAGTCGACGTCACTTGTCACTTATTGATTGATTTAATAAATCAAATTGAACAAAATTCGATAGGAATCAATCACCTTAAAACAGTACAGGCAAAGAATTCTTATGGCTAGAAATTCCTGTTTCATTGGTAAGAGTATTTCGAGTGGCTTCTATGGGAGAGAAAAATTCAGAGGATGTTTACGCAAGGGGTCAAAGTGGAGCCCTACGTCGTAACCGGCTGCTCTTGCCTTCCGTGGAGAGTGGCGGCAATACTACACGACAATCGAAAGTTATGGTCAATCCTTCTCTGATTGAAGGTATGATTGATCAGTCAGCTGTATCTACGGATCTTATATTTTTTAATGGATTGTATTCCAAAAGCTGGTTTATCAATCATATAAATTTGAAAAAGTTAAATACTAAATATAATACTTTCATTTTGCAGATATTTATTAGACAACCAAACTTTTACGAGGAAGTCTTGCTTCTAATCTAAATAATATATTGACTAAAAACTATAATCTACAAAAACTAATTAAATACACTGTTTATGTATATTTAGAGATTTTCTTGATTCTCCTTACCAAAACTTTTCTTTATTTTAAAAATTATTTACACAACACTGACGTTTCGGAGTCCTCCGTCTTCAGGTACTTTAACTAAATTTGAAAAACAATGCAAAAATATTATAATAATAAAAACCTATTTAACAATTATTATTTAAATATTAGTTAAAAATTATATAATTAATATCTTCTTTCTCTTTCTGCCTTCCTATATTTAAAATCCATTAATTTACTTCTTCAACTATTTTGTTAAACATAGTATTTCGGGAAACCTACAGCTATCTGTATGGTATTTATTTATTTATTTTGTTTTCATTTTTACTGTCCTTATTACCACACCGTTATCTTTTATCATTTTATTATAAATTAAAGCTATTAATGATGTCTGCATAATGGATTTTCGATTTAATTTCTGAAAAGGACAAATTTTTATGTATTGAAAAAAATATGAAAAGTAGTTGAATAATGGAAGCTCGAAGCCGTATTGTGCAGATATCATTATTAACTTAAACTTATGATAAAATGAAAAAAGATAATGGTGTGGTAAAAAGGAAAAAAAAGAGATAAACAAAAATTTTTTCTCTAATTTCACTGTTTTTTCTCATTTATTTTTTTTCATATTCAATTTTTTCACATTTAATTTTTTTCTCAACTATTTTTTATCTAATTTAATTTTTTTTCTCACTTTTTTTTTTAGTCTCTATAAGCTATGAATAAATACTAAGAATCCTAATGCTTATTTCTCTTGATTGTGACACCATGTATTAATATTCTTTATTATTATTTCTATAAACTATTTTTTTTAAAATTTATTTATTGATATTTACAACTGTATAAAAAACACAACAAGTAAATTTGATCATAATGACATAATGATAATGATATGATACAGCATGTAGAGAAACTACCCAGTAGTAGAACTCTAAAAACATTGTACAATATAAGGTCACGAGGCCATCTTCTTTTCAGGCGCCTCGGAGGATTGCCAGGAATGGAAGAGGTAGCTAGGTTAGAAACTAGTGAGTTTGGGTGGTTAGGGAGTTTATAATAAAAAAAAAACTATTTAAAAGAGGATACAGACAAGAGGCTAAATTTTACACCTCAAAGATTCTCTAATTCTAATAGTGAAAAAAAATGTTTGTCACAATTTATCTTAACTTGGGTCTATACTAAACCCTTCCCATTAAAAAACTTTCGGGTTTTCTCCTTAAAAGCTTCTATTTGTAAATCTTTTAAACTTCTTTAAAAACTCACATTTCATGAGGCCATCTTACGCTGAGCTCACCTTTTGATCTAACCTTTCTTGCCAAGGTTCTAAGATTCACATCAGTGATACTGTAGATGATGGGCGAAACGATCAAATTATTTCCATGAAATTTATCACTATAAAACCAGATGAATGTATTTACAATAATAAATGATACTTATAGATGAATTTCTCCATGAGTGTTGCAATTAAAAGGTTGTTTTCTAAGAAAATATATAATTATTTTAATTCTTTCATGAGTCACTAAATCAGAATTTTAATTCTGAACACACAGTATAAAAAACGTAAGCTATGAAATTCAAATTTTTTTGTACTTATTGGAAACCTCTGCAGTTCGAGCAATTAAAATGGCGCGGTGCCCGTATAATTTATTAATCATATCAATTTTCATAAATTAATGTAAAATATTAACTTTATTTTCACCATAAATAAAAGATAGAAAAAAGGGAACGAACCCTTATAAATATGAATGCGATCGGGAGACATCGCTTGGTCTCGGGTATTTCCAGTTTGAACTCCTATCTCTCTTTTTATGCTTTAATTTTCGATCAAATTCTTTTATATTTTGTCTTTATCCATTTTTTGATACTGTTAACGTTTTGAAATAACTTTTTATTTCAAATAAACAAAATTAAACAAACTTTAAAGAAATATTTTTGGAAAATTCGGTATTTAATCACTGTTATACCTCAACGCGAACAAGACCTAGCAGATATAAAATCGTTTCTTCATTTATATCAATGATCTTCCTGATTCCATTCATCACGCACAGTACCACCTATACGCAGACGATCTCCAAATCTATCTGTCCTTCCATCCCTCCGAAATGCTTGAGGCCATCCAAAAGATACAGGAAGATATTGACAGCATTAACGCATGGGCGTCTAACAATGATTTGAAGCTGAATGCCAAAAAAACGAAGGCCATTCTTATTGGTTCCAAGCGCCTCCTTCATACCCTCCCTTACTGTCCTCTGCTATTCCTTAACAACAAACCGATTCACTTCCATCCTACAATAAAAAACCTTGGTGTCACCTTTGATCAACACCTCTCCTGGAATAACCATATTTCCCAAATCACACGGAAATCCATAAGTGTACTCAAACAATTCCTAAAATTCCGTAATTCCATTCCTCAGAACACTCGTCAGCTCCTAGTATCCTCTCTCGTCTTCCCCCACCTCGACTACAGATCCTTGGTGTACGGAGGGCTATCTGCAGGACTAGAGTTGAGACTGAAGAGACTCATGAATTGCTTTGTAAGATTTATCTTTGGGTTCCCTAGGCGCTCTCAAGTCTCCCGTTGGTATTCCGAGTTGAAGTGGCTCTATCCAACCTCGCGAAGGCAATACCTCCTTGGTGTTTTTCTATTCCAAGTTCTTAACATCAAAAAACCTACCTATATCCTAGTTCTCCTCACTCTTCGTTAATCCATCCACTCATTAAACCCCAGATCCCATCCGAATGATTTATATATGCCCTCCTATAGAACCTCCTTCTTTAGCAAATCCTTCGTCATACGTGCAACCTCCCTCAGGAATTCTCTTCCCATCTCCATTCGCCAGTCCTCATCCATTCTCTCCTTTAAACAACACCTATTCCTTCATTTATTGAATAACCAAACCTCCACATCTTTGTAATCAAATAAATAGGCAGGTATTGATTAACATTATAAACAGTAGTAAAGCCAATATACCAATGTAATTTCATTCTACTATCTGAAAATTTGTAAATGCTCGCCAGATAAAAATCTCACTATATGAACCATGTATTTATTCTTAGGGGACATATGTCTCAGAATAAAGTTATTTTTTCATTTCATTTCATATAAAAGATAATTTAATTTTACATCGTTTCACTAATTAGTCGAAATTGTTACTGTTGTTTCTGAGAAAATAATAAATATGTGAAAAATCTTTATATGAAGACCTGCTCAGGTCGAAGCTTCGGCATAAATAAATACATTTTTTGTTTATTTATGTTTTTGTTTTTTTATGGCTGCACTCCGATCATCTTCGTCAATTAGTAATCTACAGTAAATTATCCATACCTCATTAAGAAAAAGTTTAATGTAATCCCTGAAGGATAAAACAAATAAAATATAAGACAGTAATAAATATGCAAAGGATCTCTCCGAAAAAAAAAAATATTTTCGTGAAGTTTGGTCGTGACGGGAGTATTATTGTGGAGGATAAATACGGGACTCATTGCCTCGTCATAAGTGTCTCAGACTTACGTGGCCCTGTGAATTGCCATGACCATTTTGGAAGAGACCGCCTCACCATGATTCTACAGATCTCTTCCAGTTTCCTAATGCTAAGATTATGCCG
The DNA here is from genome assembly GCF_000696795.3 of Halyomorpha halys. Classification (NCBI taxonomy): domain Eukaryota; kingdom Metazoa; phylum Arthropoda; class Insecta; order Hemiptera; family Pentatomidae; genus Halyomorpha; species Halyomorpha halys. Next base: position 920,375 of record NW_027108420.1, read on the forward strand.
GTGTCCCATACAGAGGAAAGGATCTAGGAAAATGTTACTAAATGTTTTTTATAACGAGTAGCTGTTCTTTAACATGTTGCACTCCCTGGGAAAGAACTCCTCTTACCTCACTGCTCCATGGGATATTCCTATTTCGTAAGAGGCTGATTATTTTTTCTTATTTCTTTTTTTTCTTGAGCTACACATTTTCCATTTTGTCTATAATGCACATTGATATAACATTCATTGTTCTACCCATCTAATACGATGTATCACTTTATTATTCTGGAGAACATTAGAATATATTTTTGTGTAACACCGAATACCGAGTAACCATGGAAAGATATCTTAGTAACATAATTATCCCTAATACAATACTTACCCTTTAATATAAATATATAAAATATAATATATAAAAATATCTCGAAAACATTCTACAAAGAGATCTATCATAAACCTCAAAGTAATATACGTTTTTATTATTTTGTAAACTTATACGGTGATGTCTAATGAGGATAATATCAAGTACCAATGAATAGGAAGTGAGTTTATTGAGTCTGGAACATTAGTAAAAAACTTAGAAAAAATGCTTCATTTTTTTTAAAAGGACACATTCTTAATTAAAATGGAATTAAAGCTGGTTAACCTGGAAAGTTTTTCTAAAAGTGAATGTGTAGTGTAGGTTGATAAAAATAATCGTGAACAATTCAGGATTTAAAAAAAAAAAAATCTTTTTCAAAATCACAAATTTTACTTTTTATCTAGTTTACTAAGCTATACGTTTTAGAATTACCTAACTTGAATAATTTTTAAACAACGATTTAGAATTAACTAATTTAAATAATTATTTTATGTTTAGTATATACAATATTATAGCAGTTTTATCGTACTCTTTATATATGTACAATTGTCTATGTATACTTTTTTGTTGCTAGTTCTTTTATTTCCTTAAGTATTGCTAAAGACTTAAGGTACTTGCTTTTTTTATTTTCTCAATATTAAAATAATTCAAGATGAGTAAACCAGACATAAGATTTTCATGATTTCCGTTTAGCATAGTGAATGTTTGAATTACCTGTTACGCTCTATGAAACCGCATAATGAAGAAACGTTCGAAGATAAATTGAAATGAAAAGCTATGTTGCATTATTTTTTCTTAGAAATGAAAATTATTATGACCTGAAGCAATATTTCGCCTGAATAACATCCGGAAGGAGTCTTACTTAACCCCAAACCAAACCGCAACTAGTTGAACGCGAGTGAATCACTTATATCTGGGAGAGGGCACAGTGGCGTGTGCGTGAAGTGTGGAGGATTTACGGAAGTCTTATACTTCAGGATATAGGTGAGGAACAGTAAGAGTACTGAATAAACCAAAAGAATCCGAAACACATGTAGAGTAATTCTTAATAATTCATTGAATTTCCTTAAATAAAGGTGAAGAAGTTATTTTTATTCAGGACTATAATTTTTATTATCTTATACCTTATTGAAAATACTTAACAGTTTATAACTTATGATTTACCGGATTGTAAATTTTTTATTTATTTATTTGTTATTTATTATGTAATTTACATCTGTACAAAATAATAAATACAATAAGTAAATATGTGGAATGTTTCATTTACACTTGAAAATCTTGGGAAGGAACCACCCATTGGTACTTCAAGCATTAATTTAAATTAGAAGGTCGCGTATCTTCTTTTCAGACGCCTCGGAGGATTATCAGGGATTGTTAAGGATGAGAGAATAAAAACTAATAGGTTAGAATGGGTAAGGAGTTTGAAATGAAAAGACGCATATCTGTTTTGGGCCAAATCTGCAACGAATGGGATGTGTAAGGTCTTTGTGGACGAGTTTATTTGTAACTTAATAAGGAGCATCAAGGATTTTGGATTGGATGCGGGAGAAATTTGATGGTTTGATAGAGTTCCAGAGTCCAATTCCATATGTTCAAATTGGTCTGATTATCATAGTGTGTAGTAATTTTTTTAAGTAAAAAAAAGAGAGATAAAGAAGACAACTCAATGACTCGTTCTTTTTTTTTTTTTTTTGTTTAGCCTCCTAAGTTTATTTACAAACTATCGGCAATATATGGTGACTTAATTCTAAAACTAAATCTTAATATTTATAAACAAATATCTATTGCCATATAGCATTATAAGGAAGGGAATCAGGTCAACAGAAGACGGGGGGTTACAATATTGGCTGGGGAACCTATAACTAGGGGGTACAAGAACGGGGAGGGACCGCTCTACTGATGGGAGAGGGCTTTATTGACGGAATATATCCGTATATACACTCTACAGCTGATATAGTACTCGATCAGCTGATATGGACCTTTGTGTAGGTACATATACACTCAAGTTATTAATTCATAAATATAATATAAACTAAAAAAAAAAAAAATAAACCAAATCAGTTTTGGAATCTGTTGAGCAGATTCGATACTTAGGACTCCATCTTGACAAGAGACTTACTTGGAATCCATACACAAGACTGAAACGACAAGAAACTGCTCGTAGATTCCGATTGCTACAACACTTGACAAACGCTCTAAACTTCCCATTCATTACAAAAAATTAGTATACACTTCAATAATCAGACCAATTTGGACATATGGAATTGAGCTCTGGGGCTCCACCAAACCATCAAATTCTTCCCGCATCCAATCGTTACAATCCAAACTCCTACGTAAATCGTTGATGCTCCTTATTACGTCACAAATAAACTCATTCATAAAGACCTTAACATCCCATTCGTTGCAGATTTGACCCAAAACAGATAGGCGTCTTTTTATTCCAAACTCCTTAACCATCCTAAGCCATTAATTCTTAATCTTTCATCCTTAACAATCCCTGATAATCCTCCGAGGCGTCTGAAAAGAAGATGGCCATGGGACCTTCTAGTTTAAATTAATGTTTGAAGTACCACCAATGGGTGGTTTCTTCCCAAGATTTTCAAGTTTATATGAAACATACTACATATTTACCTGTTGTATTATTTTGTACAGTTGTAAATTACAATAAATAAATAATAACAAAAAAAAAAAAGTTTTGGAATAAAATAAAATACAGATCGTTATTGATGATTTTTGCTTTAGTCTATATGTTTATATCGCTTATTTTTATATAGACAGGTCCTTGGTTTTGTATAATATTTCAGTTATTAGAGGATTTAAAGATTTTAGGCAAAATTGAAAGCATTTATGAGTCAATTTGTATATGTATTTATTTATGGAGTCTATTTAATTATGCATATATCTTATTTATTCTAGTTTATTTTGAATAGTTGTTAACAATTCTAGTGCATTTGTTTTGAATGCTTGTAGTTTTTTTTTTAAATCGGATAAATTAATGCAGGTCCTTATGGTACAGTTACGTTATGATAGGTCTTAGAACTGATTTATAGAGTATTAATCAATTCAACTAATGTTTATAAACAATACAATTTTAATTTGGAAGATGAAATGATTAATTAGCTCTCTTGCTTATAAATGGCAGAAAATTCTTGCCCTTGATAAGATGGTTACTAAATAATAATTTTGAATTGAGTTTCTTCTCTAACACTAATCCTTAATGGGATTAAAAGTTCGAGGCTTCGATAAAAGTCATCCCACCATTTTGTTTTTTATATTAAGACCTAAGTTTATTATTGTGATAACTCATAACTTTTTCTCATTTGTTCTTTTATTATTTTAACTACGTGTTACTGATCGTACCATCTCTTATCCTGAATTATGCATTATCCGGACTAGTCATAACGACACTATACCGGATAAATAGTGTTATACCGTAGTTATTTTTTTACATATCCTTTTTTGCAATCATAAGTCATACCTATTTAGTAAGTATGAGCGTTGAGTGCTTTCTCAACCCACTTTGATCCCTCTGATTGATCCAATTGCTTCGATAAAGTGGTAAGTTTGGCAAGCTGGTACTAATGAGTTAATATTGTTCGAAATAATACTTAACTCCAAGCCCTTGGCACATTTGGACCTTTCTAATACTGCTGCTAAGGGGTGACTCAAGCAAACAGGCAAGTTACAATTAAATGGCTCCCACAGCGGTTCCTCTCAACCAGGTCAAGGAACTGCAAAAGACCTATGTCATCCCTTACCGATCTAACGAGATCCCAAGGCCATCTTCTTTTTAGAAAGAGTGGCTTTTAGTGTACCGCCTCATCAAGCGAATCATCGTTAGGCAGGCATTGAAAAGAAAATCTTTAAAGCAATAAATCAGAGCACTTAGAACTTAAGAGTCTGTTTGCTTGTAAATAACCACAAGGATTAATTCAGATCATAAAATGCTTCTTCAGACTCGAAGGTCCTTAAGTGATTACTCATTTCACGTCGCTTCAATCATGTGGATGATATTTCGTTTAAATTGAAAGGACTAAAATGCTAGGTTACCTTAATAAGGATGAAGATTTGATATTTAATAATGGATTTAATCAAATTATTTCGGTTTAAAATCGCTATGGCCAACAGCTTATGGTTAGTCGTGTGTGCTATAAACATGGGCAAGGCATTATTTTTTTTTACATTAAAAAATTAGTATACACTACGATAATCAGACCAATTTGGACATATGGAATTGAGTTCTGGGGCTCCACCAAACCATCAAATTCCTCCCGCATCCAATCGTTACAATCCAAAATCCTTGATGCTCCTTATTACGTCACAAATAAACTCATTCACAAAGATATGCGTATTTTCATTCCAAACACCTTAACCATCCTAACCCATTAATTCTTAATCTTTCATCCTTAACAATCCCTGATAATCCTCCGAGGAGTCTGAAAAGAAGATGGCCACGGGACCTTCTAATTTAAATTAATGTTTGAAGTACCACTAATGGGTGGTTCCTTCCCAAGATTTTCAATATTGGGATTTTCAATATTATTTATTATTCTGTACAGTATATATGTATATTACATTAAATACAAAAAATTAAAAATCGGGTATATCATATGTTATAAACTTATAAGTTAAGTTATAAGATTTTCAAGTGTATATGAAACATACAACATATTTACTTATTGTATTATTTTTTACAGTTGTAAATTACATTAAATGAAATTTTTAAAAATTA
>NW_027108420.1:926701-931282 GCF_000696795.3 Halyomorpha halys
AGGTAGGTATATGTATAGGGAGTTTTATGATATGTTTATCTCTATGCAAATATTTTCTTTGGGTTTATCAAAACAAATATAATTCAGATATATTATGTTCCTTAAATGTAGCGACCGATATATCTTTATGTTTTACACTCAATTGCGAGGGATATATGGCGACTACGAAAAATTAGGCTTTTCTCAAGAGCTATAAATTGAATAAATATATACGGTATTAAAATAATGTAAAATGTTTTCAGTATGGTCTACTGCTTGGAGTTATTGCTAAAAAAAAAATATATAGACATAAATCATAATCAATAAAAATGTGATATTAAAGGAAGGCTTAGCAAACGGATGATAATTCGAAATTTCGTTGGCATGTGGAGGACACCTATAATTTGCTTCGGCTTTCTCGCTAGGTCGCAACCCCGTCCCCAATATACGTCTTCCCTTCAGTCCTAACACCTTGTACAAACACAACTTATTTATAAGAAACATATCGAATAATTTCATAGCCTTATTATTAATAATAGAAATGCTGATTTTCAAAGATGGGGGTGGAATTTTCACAATTTTCGGAATTACTAAAAAAAATTTGCAAAAATCTTACATAAAATTCTACATTTTGATTCTTAAATTATCGAATTTTGAACAATATTTCCAAAATCAGGGGTCTTCAAACGCATTGTGCCTATGGGCACATATACAAATTATCTTCCAGGCTGGTACCAATCAGGAGGGTGCCATAAACCTACTCTCCTTCAAAGCAAAAATTATGCTGAAATGGGGATTAGGATGCCATGCCTACAAAAGGAATAGACCCCGCCTTATGGCATCACTCGCCCTGGAAACGTACCCCCTCCGTTATACTCTTCCCTCCAAGCTTTCTTTATTCTGATTTTAAAACTATCAAATTATGAACAATACCTCTTCTAAAAGCAGGTCCTCAACCTTTTAGTATTTATGGGCACATTTACAGATTATCTCACTGGTGGGTACCAATGATATGTTTTTCTTGATTATAATAGAATTTAGATTCCTGTCTAATAGGACCAAGATAACAAAACCTTGGTCCCTCCTGTTTTGACTTATGGATCAGAAGCATGGGCTTTAATCAGCAAGATGAAAATAGACTTCTATCTTGAAGATCAATCTTGAGAAGGATTTTTGGTCCTGTTAGCGAGGGTGGAATTTGGGGAAGAAGGAGAAATACCGAACTCTCTCGCCTTTATAAGGATATAGACTTGGTGAAGTTTATCAAGATAGGACGATTTCGATGGGCCTGGCACGTCGCACGTATGGATGATTCGGCGATACCCAGGAATATGCTGTCCGTAAAGAGGCATGGAGAAAGAAAGGTTGGCAGGCCAAATGTAATATGTAATAGTAAATGCTTTAGGACAATAGCTTCGCTATCGTAACATGTATTCTCATCTATGACGCTATACCTACATGTTATGACGGCAACTATTATTCGGTTTATACCATGATATTGGCCATGGACTAATGAACCCCAAACCTTTTAAAAATTAAACAAAAATTTATTCAATTTTTAAATACTTAAAACTGTTTTATAACTTTTGTCGATTAATCTCATAGTTTATTGATTTTAAAATTTAAAATTAATCAATAAATTTTATTCTGAACTTTATCGAAAACAAATATCTAATAACGGTTTCGGACAGTGCTGGTACAGGTTAGGCGGGCACGTGTGACGTCAGGCGGGCTCTGAGATGCCCGCGACACAGAGTTGAGGACATTTTTCCTTATTTTAGTTGTATAAATAATTGTTAACTATTTTTATCACACATGTGTCTCAAAATTTCCAAAAAAAGAAAAACTTTTTTTTAAACGAGTGTCTACACTATTTTCAAATATTTTTTTTAATGGTGGCAGGGTATAAGGGATGAAGAGAAGGGATAATAGTATGCCTTAATATAGGGAACTCATGGTTGTGGCACACGTTATGAATAGATATAAATTCTTAATTTAATAGTGGGTGTGGAGTATTAATAAAATGATGGGAGTGAGTAGCTCAATGGTAAGGCAGTGTGTTACTAACTCCTGAGATCCGGGTTCGAATCTGGCTTTGGCTGACAATTTCTGTTTCATTGTAGCCATGAGTCAGCTCTGTGGGTTCGAAAACCCTCCTGGGTCCACTCCACGTCATTAAGTGCACTTCTGAACTTTCATGGGTTGTAGCGGTAGAGATTTGATTTTTTAAGCTCTTAATAACTTTTGAGTACAATGTTTTATGAAACGATTTTTAAGACATTATCTTTTTTGGAATATTTTTTGGAAAACATATCTTCACAGTATAAATTCAGGTTACAAAATTTAAACATTTACATTATCTATTGTATTCGATTTTAAGAAACCAGTTAAACATTTTCTACTCAGTTACGGGTCCCGTAGCATTTTCTACGAATACTTTTGCTACGTTGCTAATCCATACCTGCGGATCAGTAGATTTTCTTAAAGATTTTCTAAATGTCCATTATCGCTGACAATAACCATCTAAGCGTCTATCTCGGATGATAGTCGTACCCAAGTTTCTCCTTTGGGTGACTTTCACTACTTTCCGAAAATGAGAAGCGACAGTAAATATCATTCGATTATTGTCGTATTACGATATTACAGTTTTACTGCTGGTTTCTCAATCTCTTATTGGCAATAAAAACATATCTGTCGATGAATAAAGTGTATTTGTAGAGCTATCTTGATATTGATAGCTAATATCACCATCCAGTAATTTTAAGGCTTTTGATGATTCATAAACAAAATCGTTAAGAAAAAATTATTTTTCCCCGAAAAAACAATCTTTAACTGGACTATAAAGGTGGTTTAGTTCGTTTCTAACCTGGACCAATATACGTTAGAAAATATTTGTTTCCAACTGATATCTCATTTTTCATATTATCAACTAATGAGTATTGCCAACGATGTACCAGCCTTTAACTCGTCTGATGCATGTTGTATAGTTGTAGTAACATATATGGCCAGGCCGGACAGAAGTGTACCTTAAGGGGCTTTTCAATCTAATGTTATAGCGCAGAAAGTAATCTCATTCCAAGATATTATTTATTAGTCCTTGCGAATGCAGTGGAAGTGAGGGGGAGATGTGCGTTACCCAACAGCCAGTGCAGAAGGCTTGCATGAAGAAAGGTTTGGTTACGAATAAGACAATTGTTATATAGGCTGTTGCAACTATTAATATGGTCAGAAGAGCGCAAAACATGGCTATCGATACAATAAAAATCATAATTCTTTTGGACAATACACTATGAGTAGAGAGGGTACATCCATAAATTAAATAAGCAAAGGAGAAATATTCTGATAAAAAATCATGGGATTATAAGACAAGATAATAATAACCAATTCCCGACAATGTTTTTTTTTTGCTAACTAATACGCTTTTAGTTGATTTTTGTTTTATTTATAATCTTAAATACTTTCTTGAGACTGGTTAATGTTGTTTAAATAAATAAATTTAAATTTTATCCATTATAGTTTCAAAACATTTTATTTTCTTTATGAGTATTTTTTTTATACAGCATACTTATGCAAATCTAATCAGACAATTTTATTTCAATCTTACATTATATAGACACAACAAACAAACAAACAATATATAATAATAGTATATGACTATCCTTTTTTTTCCTATTTTCTCTTTCAATCCAATGTGACTTTCCACTTTTTTCCCTTATTAATCCCTTCTTTAACATAAGTAAAACAAAAATTCAAAATACGATTAATATTCATTTTAAATAAATATAATAGAAACTCGTATTATATATGTCATATAATTGATAAAAGTACTGATAGATAGATATATAAATATACATTAAAAAAATAACAAATGTATGTAAAAATAAAAATATATTAATATATCATAAATATTAAAAATATATATAAAAATAATTATATAACTACTATCTAGGTATTTGAAAGGGTATACAGTTCCCTACAAAACAAACAAAAAATCTAAATTTTATCCATTATAGTCTCAAAACATTTTCTTTTCTTTACGAGTCTGACGTTTCGGCCGATTTGACCAACCTCAGGGACAATCTTAATACAATTTTTGAACTAAATAATTTAAAATACCTTCATGCAGGCTATTCTGTACAGGTCAATTCAACAATTTCTATTCTTTCTGTAATAAAATTTTCCTTCTGCTTTAACTAGTTTAATACATAATGATCAAAATTCTGAACTGAAAGTATGAATTGCTTCGAAACAGCTTCTAATAAGATTAAAAAGGCATTTTTATTGTTATTTTTAGAAATTAGCCCTGTTATGTTAGAACTTTTATCATTATGTATTAAACTAGTTAAAGCAGAAGGAAAATTTTACTACACCAAAGAATAGAAATTGTTGAATTGACCTGTGCAGAATAGCCTGCATGAAGGTGTGTTTTTAAGTTATTTAGTTCAAAAATTGTATTAAGAGGTCCCTGAGGATGGTCAAATCGGCCGAAACGTCAGACTCGTAAAGACAATAAAATGTTTTGAGACTATAATGGATAAAATTTAGATTTTTTTTTTATTTTATAGGGAATTGTATTCCCTTTAAAATGCCTATATAATAGTT